>NC_133472.1:17928157-18097913 GCF_025370935.1 Choristoneura fumiferana
GTAGGTAAGTTTTATTTATTGACACAAATTTAATGTATATAAATACATACAAACTTAATTATTTACATTACATAATATCTTAAACTAAAGTAATCAAAGTATATAGTACCTACAGAAAAAAAAAAAGAATAATTATGGTATATGGTGAATCGTGCTGAGCCAGATTCCCTTTTGTGTCCATTTTGCTCTTTTCGCTTTTGCTTTGTTTGTTTTTGGTATGTCTTAATGTGACCAAATAAATATATTCTTTCTTTCTTTTTTCTTTGTATATAAAGGTACTTACTCGTAAATACTTGTGGCAATAATTCGTCACCCAACCCTGCGGTATTGTAGTAGTACCCACGTGTCACTTATTATTTAAGCCACATTGGATCAGATAACAAAATTGGGTGCAGAATTTTATGTTTGTGCTCTATAGAATTCTTTATAAACAATATTCTTTACGAAATCATTATTTTTGTATCGAAACCACCAAACTACGCGTCAAGCGTTTCGAATAAAAAAGTATATCTAATATATCTATTAATATTTGCTATGCGCTTATCGCGATTCCACAGGAACTATGCAATTTCCGGAATAAAACTATCCTATCTCCTTCCCTCCCAGTGTGACACCTACTTAGATCGCGTGGAATCGCGACAAATGCATTGTTCGCAGACGGAGTCGCGAGCAACAGTTAATTTAATATCTATATATAAAGTACCTACTAATAATTAAAAGAAATGACTTTATCCACATTTTATAGATGTAAGTAAAATAGCATATAATTAACACTGATCAAACTATAACAATGGAACTATAACATAATATACTCATGAGAAACTATTTGTTAATAACTAATTGATTGACAAATTTAATTAGGTAAATCCAAATAATCATAGTTATTTTTATTAAATTAGTTTGTATTATTTCTTTAATGAACTGATTGTATTTACAAATTAATGAACATTATATCTAATAATTAATTATGGTTGTTTTGTAGGCAAGCGAGTACTTTTAAATGTATGTATTCTTTATACCTAAATAACCTGAATTACACTTCAAACCACAATGTTTAAATAGTCAGATAAATGGTGTCTGCATATTTAGGAATCGTTATTGAGTCACCATAAAGATGATGAGTGTGCGGTCCAGTAATAAAGAGACGAGGACCGTGATGATACCTGGGCAGGCGCAGGCGCAGGTAGCGCTCGCGCCGGCTACAATGGCATTCCGAGCATCCGAATGATTCAGAATTCAGCGCGCGGCGCCCGCCGCTGCTCGCTGCTGAACCCTGCCCACTAAACTAAACTGTTAATCGCATCAAATCGATCTAATCCTTATGGTCAGGGTATCTGAAATCAATTTATTTTTAGTTTGACTGCGTGCGTATTCAAATGTGCTTCTCTTTGACCGGTAAAATACTTATATGTTGCAGTTCATGCGTTCTTGATTATTTAACAGCAGCTCAAAACACGTTTAAAACAATATTGTATGTCCCGGTAAATTTTCACAATGTCGAGAAAATTGCCTTTAACTTTATTTTATTTCGCAAATTTCGGCCACTATGTTCTCGCGGACGGAAGGGTTCCCTTGAATATTTCTGAGTCCTAATAACGTGGTCTCAAGGTCAGACGTAACTCTTAACTGTTTGTTAAGTACCAGCTACTAGGTACATAATTATCTGTTACTGGAAGGTATTCGTATGTTGTGGAACTGCTGCCTATTGGTCAAGTTAACTGATAACTTTGATAGGCCAAAAGGTTTGTCAATACCGTAAACCCTCAGCCTTAGCCGTAAGTAATCAATGTTTATTTTTGTTAGGTTGATAAATAAATAAGTTTTATATTCCAGATAATTGTATACCTACCTAAGTAGATCTGTCGGGATAATGATAACGGAATTCTACGCAGACGGCAAGAGCAACAACCAGTATTTCACAAAATTATTGAAAGTAGTTTAATAGTTTACTCTTACAATGTCATAAAATACACTGACCAGCCAAAGTAAGGGCTCTCAATGAGAGCCCTTATTTTTGCTTTGCAGCAACATGTGCCATCGGTAACTAGCGCGTTGGCGGCGTCAAGCAGCGTACCGGTTACTGCTTCTTTATCTGCATCGGTTTGCGGCTGAAACCCTGCGACCACGGGTCACTGAACGCAATGGGATGCTGCCAGACTGATTTTTTTTCAATTTAAGATTCACAAGATTGAGTATATGATTCATCTCATCTACTTAATTTGGATTAGCGCGGTCTGGAGCAGGAGATTCATTTTGCTGGTAACTTTTGTGAAAGTAAAGTGAACCGAAGTCGTCATAAGGTGTGACCGGGATAATGTCACGGCAGCACGCAGGAGTCAGTGTACCGAGATATAATTACTAATCGCAGTACATAGTTACTAATATAGCAATTTACGATCAGGCTAGTCGTGTTTAGTGCAGTGAACCGACAAGCTCTCCCCACTCAGAGCGACTGGTTTCATTTGTAGGTGTATCGGCGACCTCCCGCACCGGCGTGAACAATGAAAGTGAGAGAGGGCAGGAATGCGGCGGGGCGCGGGCGCGGGCGCGGGCCCGTTCCCGGTTCCCAGGCGAGGAATGCCAGCACGACCAACAAAGCCTACCCGCCGCCATTCACCCCCGACCCTCCCACCTCCTAGCGGTACCGTACGGCCGTGCACCACATTTTTACAGACTTTCCCCTAAGCAGCTTTATGATTGCCCCGGATCGAAATCCGATTCCAACCACCGATAATCAAACGTCATCGCATGTTCCCATTACTGGCATGAATACCAATTCAACTCGGTGCGGACCGCGCCTACCCGATGTAAAAGCGGTGGCTAGTTTCCGGATAAGCGCAGGGAAAAAGTTTATTTGCGAAAAAAAGTTTAACGGCGAAAAGTTAATTAAGATTCAAGAATGTTTCATTACATATGTATGTGAATCTCAGGACATCTTTCCAGAGTTGTACGACAACCGCAAATGTTTCAAATGGTGTTGTTGATCTTGGTTATTTTATTTTAAATATAGGTAGGTATAGGTAGTTAAACAGTACCCAAGGTATTTAACCTGAACGCGAGTACAAATGACTTGATAATATTTTTCCTATAATGTAGACAGTGATACGTTATGTTATGAATATCCAAATGACAAGGACGTTACGATACGAAGAGTGTGTTTGTATACCAATTAATAAACGTCATTGTTCAGTGCGATCTGCAGAGCGGCGGCGCCGGCGCACAGCATCACGCCCGCCTCTGCGAGTGCACGCGCATTCCCGTTTCCTACCTTTATTAGGTAATAATCCTGGTTTAAGGCATTTTGTATATCTGAACCTGATTTCTGGAGGGTATTTGGAGTATATTTTATTCAAATTCTAAGTTATACCCACGTTATACCGGTAATGTAAACCTTTATAGAGTATCGTTGACAAGCATATTTTTAAACTTTCGAGCACGTTTAAGTACCTATGTCGATCAGAAAATCTATTCACAGCTGGCACTTGGCGTAAAAAAAAGAAGTTAATAACTGTCTCGAGAACATAGGGAAATAATAAGTTAATAGCTGTCTCGAGAACAGTAGGGAAATTTGGTCGTTCGGTAATTCTTATATACTCAGCAGCACAAAATATGGCCCACTCTTCATACAAAATTACCTATACCTACTGCATACATTTTGCCGCTCAGTATATTTTTAAATGAGCAATTTTTGTACTTAAATATATGTATTTACTGGGTTGAGCTTAAAGGCCAAAGACTTACTTTTGTTGACTTGTTTTTTTTTTCTTTTTTTTTCAAATTTGCCCGCGACTTAGCTTTCGTTAAATTTGGGGTAACATACATACATAATTACTTTCTGCGATCCTTTTTTTCTTATTTTGATTATTTTTTGAAGGATTATATGGAAATACAAATACAGACAGACATTTTTTAGGCAGATGCTGCAAATTTTCGAATTCAAAAATCAACCTGCACAAATTAAATTAATCATAATTCGTACCAACTTTGAAACCCTGTTTCGCATATTCAGGGGTGGAATTTTAGAAAACATTAAAGCTAGTAGGTAGGTACACGTTTCTTTTGCCCGCGACTTCGTACACGATATAGGACTATCCCGCGGGATAAGAATTAGTGAATCCTATAGAATGCTATAGGTACACTGTCCCTGTAAATTAAAACAGGCTTCTTTTATCTAGGGCATTTGAGGGAAATTGAAAAGTTCCCGCGGGATGATAATAACTCTTTAGATCGATTAAAAATTCATTTCGAGGAAATTTTGCATTTTTTTCGAAGAAAAATTAACCTATGTCAATGAGGAATAGTGTAGCTTTTTATTGGTAAAAGAATTGTTTAAATCAGCTTAGTAGTTTAAGGGATTACCCCCAGCAAATAAAGTTTAGATATTTCCCTATCCCAAGGGATTTTCTAAAAATCTTTCCTTAGTTCACCACTATAATACTTTTGGTACCTATATGTATGCCGAATTTCAAGTTTCCAGCACCAGTAGTTTAGGCTATGCGATGTCAGTCAGTCGTCAGTCAGTCATACCTACTATTTAGGCTAGGTTAGGCATAGATAAATTTGTGTTACGTAATGAGTTGATTGGTTTAGCGTAGGTTGTTTTTGAAAACATATTTTTAAATTGGGTTTTAATTTCATTTTTTTAGCTATATATTTTAGTATTTCATCAAGTCATGTGTACCTACAAAAACATGTAAAATTTCGTATGTGTGCTATCAACCCTTGAGGAGTTCCGTCATATTAGCAGACGACCCTGGCTGCAGTATCAGGTGGTGTCTATCATAAAAACGCATTGTCATTGAAATTGAACAATCATGTTAAGTTTTTTGTGTGTGACACTACTATTTAAAGAGTTCCTTCTACGGAGACGACCCTGGCCAAGATGAGCAGAATGTCACTGCCAAATTATTGTATTGTTACCAGATTTACATCAGTTTACCAGATCTTCGTCCCTATAGCTTTATTAGTTTAGCTTGTGCGTTTTCTGATTCAGTTAGTAAGTATATAAAATCTTATCCCGTGGGAATTTTGGAAAATCTTGAAACAGTTTTTACCTGTTATTATTACCTACCCGAATGCCAAATTTTAAGTCTCTAATATTTATAATTATTATGCCACTTTGAAGCGAAAACGTAAATCCCATTTCTTTCCTATCCCGTGGGAATTTCGAAAAATATAAATTTCAAGTTTGGTCTGTGCGTTGATCTATAAGTCAGTCAGTCAGTCAGTAAGTCAGTTTCTTCTATAGGTACTCAGCGGCACACAATTTGGCCCACTCTCCATACAAAATAACCTACTTTTGCATTTGCGCGCAGTATTAGTTTTACTTTTAAAGCTTATTGATAAACGTACCTTCTTAATAAAACATGATTTAACAAATAAATACTCTGAGCAAAGCTCGGTCTCCCAGGTGGGTACTGAACGATTTATCTAAATGTAATGAAAACTATAGGTGTTATAATAACGCGTCTTGATCGGTAAGTCAAAGCTAGTCAAAATAAATGCAAATTTGGAAACCGCCTTCTTAACGACGCATGCATGCACCTGAGACCTGAATGGGTAATGCAATGCATTGCGCCAGGAAAGAAGTAAATCGGATCACAACAGAGACAACGGAGCCGGCGCGGCGCGGGCGACGACGCTCGTCTCAGGATGCCAGCGATAACGTTCACAAGTTTAACGTTGGTCATAGAAGTTAAAGCTGGCCTATGACGAAATTATATCCATGAAGAGAACCTATAACAACGAGGCTTGGCTGACGCGTTGGGGAGGAACCATGGAATTGTAATCTGTGCTTGATACGAAGCGATCGCATTAGGCATACCCAACATAAAAGCCGATTTTTTGTTCTTATTTTAAATAAAGTAATGGTTAATTGTATTATTTTCAACACAATTTCGTCCCTAAACTATTTAGTAAAATTACGAGTATAGTCATACAACTAAGTTTCTTTACACAAGTAGCTCTACATTCTACATACATACTCGTAGGTACACGAGTGGAGACATTGCCGTTAGTAAAATGACTACAAACTCCAACGTTTCCCTAAAGATATGGGAGATTTTGCAGGTGGCAGGTGGGCCTTGTGCAAGGTCCGCCCGAATTGCTACCACCATCTTCCTCGCTAATCCTGCCATGAAGTAGCAGTGCTTGCACTGTTGTTTCGGCGTGAAGAGTAAGACAGCCGGTGAAATTACTGGCACTTGAGGTATTCCATCTTAGGCCTCTAGGTTGGCAACGCATCTGCAATACCCCTAGTGTTGCAGATGATTATGGGCGGTGGTGATCTCTTACCATTAGGAGACCCACTTGCTCGTTTGCCACCAAGACGAAAAATAGAAATTATGCAAAATTTGTAGGTATACTTAGTCGAATTTCTTTTAACACATTATTTTATTAGTAACTACTTCCACGCTTCCAACTGAACTTCTTTCCGTTTTTTTGTTCCTAGCCCATCAATTTCTGGACTGAGGAGTCAACTAGTCAGCATGGCCTTTCTAGTGAATCACCTGCAGCTGTGTGTGAAGCTCCCAATCAGCCTTGGTTATTACTTATTCTGTGCCTGGGTAGGTACTAGGTACCTATTACCTATTCTGTGCCTGGGTGAATGGGGTTTTGTAAAATTAATGTAAATAAATATATTTAAAAGAACGGTAACTTTGTGGTGCTGGCTAAGAGTTGCACCATCCCATTTTTTCTCGTGGGAGGTAAAAGGAAATAATTTAATCAAATAATTTGAGACCAGAGAGAGAGTAAATACCTAGTATGATCCAAGCGCGAGTTAAAACTAACCTACACTTCCTTTAATCTTGCTACATAGGTAGCTGTACATGGATATTTTTATAAATATTGACAACATATTTAACAGCATACCGAATCAACACAAAAACAAACAAAAATGATATTAGGTAGATGTATGAAATGAAAGAAACAATAACCATAAAAATATTTGTCACCATCAGCGACATTAATTTTGATTTACGTGCGTATAAGTAGGTGCAAGAACGACTATAGCTATACATATTTTACTTAAGTACTTAAAGTGCGAAACTGCATTATAGACGCTCTACTAGGCTCTACATTTTTTTATAATGTCTGTTCATATCATTAGATATTTAATTGGCTAGTTTAAATATAACTGGGGCAACATATTTTTTGCTAATAAAAAAAATAAAGAAAAGTAGCAGATATCCAAAATGTGGGTAAGGTACCTTTAGAATTCGTAAGAGCCGGGTTTTTCGATCTATAAGTATTGTATCATTTTACGTAAATACATCATTACTTCTCCATTCGCCACAGCAACCATAAAACTGATTATTTTATAAGCACTATCCTATGTTTACGTAAAAATCCGAACCTGGTTGATCGCTATCATCAGCTGATACATTATGCCTCATGAAGAAGTCTTCAGAGAGAGCACAGGAGGCGGCAGCAGCGACGACAGCTCTAGCCCCGGCCAATGTGGCCAAAATAAACACAAAACACTTCATTTTCACAACAGCAGCACGATAATTTAATAGCTATAATAAGATTTATCTGAGAGTCGTTCAGTGAGCGCGTGTACGCGGTCTATGAGCGGACACCACTAAACTGGTTGCGTACGCCCGCATCGGAGCGCCGTCCCGGACTGTCGTGGCCGCGCCGCCGCCCGCCGCTCCCGCCGCCTTCCGCCCTCCGCCGCCGCCCGCGCCTAAGAAGCCTCTTTCTTCTTTATTCACTGTGCCTGCTTTTGATAAAACAAGCCCTTTTCTTTCTTTTCAAAACTCATTATAAATTATTTACTTAGGTACTTCGTTAACATCACTATTTAATAAAGTCGGTTTGGGACTTGCAAAAGTGGAAATATGGAAATGCAAACGGAAAAAGTAGATTGTTTAACACAGGAGGGCATTCAACAGAGGGCGCGGAGCCGATTACCGATGTTTTAAATAGGTGTTTTTCCAAACTTGAAAACTCTACAATTAGACTATTGAGGAAAGTAAAAAATATAATTGTCAATGAAAAAATTAAATCGGGTTCAAAAATGTAACTAAAAAGGGAGAAGTAAAAGCTTTATCGTTTGAAAAAATCTAAAAAAAAACCGCCAAGTAGGTATTTTTTAAGCCAACTATTTAAATATGCTGTAATTACTTAGTCATGTTAATGTTTCTATTAATAAACCAGTCCTGGCACCGATAAAAAAAACCCAATGTAAATAGACTTTTCTATATTATTAGGTATTTTATTATTAATTTCCGTTCTAATTCAAGCTGATTTTCCTCTTTTTGTTTGAGTACCTTTACTCAATTATTTTTTGTCTTTTACTTGTATAATATGTTTTAGAAAAACCTACATACCTACACAGTTAGTAAAACGACACATTTTTCAAGTGGCTAAATACACTTAACTCTCTACTTATCCGAAAAACTGTGGAACCGATTTTGATGAAACTTGCCATATGTTCTCCATCTTTTCTCTACTATGTTTGACTACACCTAATCCAACTAAAAATTTTTTTTTTACAATTCGGCATATAGTTTTTGAGCCCTGCGCGGACAAATAAACAAATAGACACATTTTGAAGTACGTGTCTTCCAAGTACAGTCGAGTTCAAAAACTTGTGAGCAAACATATTTGATCAAAAATATCTGAACACGAGTCTATGTTAGCGGCGTAGAAGCGTGTTCAGATATTTTTGATCAAATTTTGCTCACAAGTTTATGAACTCGACTACAGCAAATTACAAATAAAGATAGGTAGTTTTACACGCCAAATAATATTTAAGTATATGTTGTAAGTGTAAGCTGAATAGTGAGTTCGAATGTTCGATTGTACTGCCATAGTATGCAGTGGACTATGGTACCTATGTGAAGTACGGAAATAAATCCATCGCTTCGGTTTTTTATTTATTCCTTAGAGAGAGCATTGAAAAGTAATAAACACCAATGAACTAAAAGAATTTCTTTGCTCACCCGCGACCTTATGATAGCTAAGTTTATGCAAGATATAGAGGTGGAGGCCCTGCATAAGATATGCAGGGCCTCCACCTACACACTGTAAGAACACACTAAGTCACACAAACCCATCTATTAACACCACCACACTATACTGACGCGTTTCGATCTCAACCAGCTCATCTTCCGAACAACACAACCGTAGGTACAACATGCTACCAAATGTTAGTCAAACAAACCACACGAAACGTGTGATTTGTGTGTGTTCCTACAGTGTGGACGTGGACGAAATGCATGAACACGCATATCTTGCATAAACGCAGCTATCATAAGGTCGCGGGTGAGCAAAGTAATTATTTTAGTTCATTGGTGTTCATTACTTTTCAATGCTCTCTCTTAGCTCTCTCTCTAATCAATATAAATAATAAATATGGATTAAAATAATGTGTATTAATGTGTGTTTCTATACTTTTTGATTTTCTATATATTATATATATATATTTATGTACCTACCATAGTTTACGTAAACATATGGGGCTTAGAACTTTGCTTACTTTTGCTGACAAAGGAGAGGGCAGGGTCAAAAACTAGCATAATCTGCTTACATAATACTTAAATGACCCCTTTGTATACAATGTGTTATTTTATTTTTGATTTCTGTTAACTGTAACAGAACGTTCCATACTTCAAATAACGTTAATTTCTAACTCTTACTGATTTAAAGACAATTAAGAATTAAGATAATTCATTGTGCGCAGTATAACAGTGGGAAGGGTTTTAATTTATTATGTTTTTTTTTTGAAGTCAAAACTAAAATAATATTCTAACTAAAATTCACACAAACGTATTCTATAAAAGAAAGTAAAAAAAAAAAAAAAGTTTTTTTTTCTGTGTCTTGCGACTGTGTCGCGTCCGATCTGACTATTTTGCAAATTGTACAATTTGACCTTTAACAATGACGGTGAAGTGAAAATTTCCCTAGATAGTTACCAGGCAGTTTTTATTAATGAACTAAGCCGTCTAACGAATATAACGGAGATCAAGAAAAACACGGTGTACACGTATACATGTATGTAGGTACTAAGTCTAGACGAGGCAAGCAGCACTAAATTGCTAGTTATTACATGTAACAACTAATGACAGTAAATTTTGCACGAACTTTTTTAAAATAAGTTCTGTTCTGTACCCACTAAGCAGAATGGTATTAGTAGAGGGCACAGGCAAGCTGCGCGCGCACGGTATCGAGCGCCGCTTTGCCGCCGCACAGCACAGCAATTCGCACGAACCAACCCCACACTAAGTACAGGGCTACTTGTACTATTACTTAATTATTCTTTGACAGTGCAGATTACCCATAGAAAAACGTAGAGGTAATGTATGCAACTGCAACTATGCTGATACCAATCTCGGGTCCCTACTCTACCTATAAATGACGTAAAATTTACCAAAAAGAACCCGGGTTGGCTATACTTAGGTATCAACTCGGCCAATGGAACTGAGTAAGGCAGACTTTGTATTTTTATGTCAAAGTCAAAGTCAAAATATCTTAATTCAATTTAGGCTATAACAAGCACTTATCATTTAAGTGACTTATGAATGTCAAAAAAATCTACCACCGGTTCGGAAAAACCTCTGTTGAGAAGAATCCGGCAAGAAACTCAACGAGGTATATTTTTTAAACAGATTTACAATATTATTAAATTATATCTATACATCACAAGTAGGTATTTAACACAGTAGGTTCGCTATTTGAACGGATCGCTAATACGGATCGGAATTATTTCCAAATATCTACAATACAAATAAATTAGACGAGTAGCGTATAAAAATGTTATGGATTAAAATAACCAGATTTTTTTTTCAACAACTGTAAGCGACTAACTGTTAACCACCTGTGTCCGAGAGACCTCGAGACTGCATTGTCTCTGCAGGGCTTCAGGTCTTCCGAGGCCCGGCAATATAGTCGATAGGTTTCCGTCATTCATCCCATTATTTTTGTGGCCAACCTAAGTAGCTAGGTATATCTGCTTTGTAATGATTGAGGCATCCAAAGATCTTAAATAGATCAGGGTATCCTTAATTATGCGTCACCTACCACAAACCAAAAAGTAGTGTTTACAAGTATTATTAGAAGGTTCCACGTCGGCTCGATATTCATTTTCGGTGATTGTCAGTGCCTGGATAGGTAGGTATAGCTAGCTATCTATCAGTAACAGAAGAAGAGACCTTGGCGGGTGACATCCGACTAGTGATATATTTCTACCTTTTTATCAGATGGTTAAAAATAATTACAACACAAGTCGTTAAGATATTAATCGTAAAGTGTGTATTTTTGAAATTTAATGTTTTTGTTGCTGTCAATTCGGCAATGACACATCCTGTCATAAATGTGATATTTATAATTTATCACCGGGCGGGCTGATAATCCAGGTAGGTGCTCCATTGAGTCCCGGAGCGGCCGCCGCTCGCAGCGCCGCGGCGCAGGCGCACCGGCGCAGGCGGCGCGGGGCACGAGCGGCGGCGGGAACGGCATGCGATTTAATTAGGTAGGTATGTAATTAAAATAATAAACAACGGTAACTTACAGCTGTCACTCATTAATGTAAATATTTCCAGAATTCTAATAATTTCGTAATCCGATACAACATTTTAACTGTAACGTATTTTACAGGGTGTCTGGAACTAAGGTTCGGAATAACGATGTACTCCTACATTCCGAATTTTTTTATTAAATCAAACTTATTAAAATTTAATTAATATCGCAATTAAATGATTAACCAATATAAAATATTAAGTATAACCCTTCTGTTAGATTAGGCTAGGCTAGGGTTTCTCTTATCCCTTAAACTCAAGCACGACCCTTAACTACCTACGCCGACCATAAACGTTACGGGTTGTAAAAGGGATGTCTCATTTATTATTGATAAATATTTCGCACTGAAAAAATGTTAAAAAGATCGTAACGGAAGGCGCCAGGTTTATTTTTATTGAATGCATTTAAAGTAAACTAACAATGACTAAGAAGGTTCTTTGTCGGCGCCGGCGGGAGTGAATGCAAACTCTTTTTTCTGTGCCTTATAACTGGTGGAACATGAAACCTTGCGAATTCCCCAGATCGTGGGATATCTTTCTAGAACAAAATACCAACGCGGAAATATAATTTTGAAGTACCTACCTAAATGGCTTTGACACCTTACTACTTATACAAAATTGAATCTTCGATTTTTGGGTTTAATCACTTTGTAAAGTGATTAAAGTATAGATAGATTACCGAGGTACGGACTCCTTAGCGCAGAAGTGGAGCGCGGAAGCAAGGTTGACGGAAGGGTGGTGATGTGGTGAATGAAAGGCACTAGGCGTGTCTCATCTTGTCGATACAAGTCGTAACGATTAACGCAAACAGGCACCGATACAAAAAAACGAGCACAAAAACTGCCGTGAACAATGCAAGGTGATACCATGAAACATCTCCACAAATAAAACTTGCTTTCTGCCGACCGTCATCTGTATTCTGGCCCCACGCGCCCGCCTGAGGAGTGCCCTTCCGCCGCCGCCTCATTCAGCTTACGGGCAGCCGGCAGGTAGATGACACATTCCAATTATTGGAATTCTTAAGTCTAAGACTCTGTGTAGTAGGTACCACACCAAGACTATAGGTATTTAGTTAATTTAATATCGTTGAGTCATAAATTAGTTTCCTTGATAACATTATTACTTACTTTATCTCTTCTTAAAATCCTGTCGAAAAATTGCATCCAGAGGACCTACTTAATTATCATCATGTCCACTCATCCCCATTCAGCAGCCAATGGTCGTGTGTGCACGTGGTGTGGTACCTATTTAATAAATTAATATGAACGATGGAATCCACTTATATACAGTCGTATAATAAAGCTGAAGAGGGTCGAAAGAGTACAGTCGCCATCAGATATTTCGGAGCGGCCAAGGTGATCAAAAATATCGATGGTAAATGAACTCTAATGCCTTAATAATAGAGTGCATGTGCCGATATTTTTGACCACCTTGACCTTGACCACAAAAAAAAGTTGGCTGTGGATACTTAAAATTAATAACAGAACACGTTTTTAGTTTTTTTGTCTGTTTATCTGTTTGTCGTTTATTTGACCGCGCATCACGTGAGAACGGCTGAACGGATTTTGATGCAAACTTTACTAAGAGAAAATCCCCGGCCAAGTTAAAGGCTATAAAAATTCAACCCCTAAAAGGGGGGTACCCACTGCCCGATTAATTTTAGTTTTTACCTAAATCTATGACGCTTCTTAGGAAGGAGGTGCAGCCTTTTTACAGGCTTTTTTAAAAGCTTTTTATTTAACTTGCATTCCCCATGCATGAAAATTTTAGAAACGCTTGAATTTTTTTTTATATAGATAGGAATAACCTTTCTAATTAAAAAAAATATCAGATTTTTAAGTAGCATCAATTAATTTTAAAAAATGAATAGTTTTCTTAACCGACTAATTACGATAGTTCGGTCGGTTACGGGTTGTTCCATAGCCCAGGAAAAAACCTTTCAAAAAGAATTTATGTGTCTTTGATTCGTTCGTTTTGACGGGTGACACTCTTTACTGGCCCGGATAATACCGACATGGAAATACCAAACCTGTTTTTCATGTACTTACTACACACCCATAGAAGCTCATGTCAGTTTCTATGGGCGTGTACATGAAAAACATGAAATTATCCCTAATAGTAATTATATCATTATATCGTAACCATATTCATTCGTATCGCCTCCTTTAAGCACATACCTATAATGGCCCAGACGGTAAAAGAAAAAACATTTTTCTCTGTCGTAGGTTGTTATGGTCGTTTGCGGAGTAAATGTCAAACGGTCAAACGACTTGGGACCAGTGTTGTTACTGATAGCGATAGTTTCGCTATCGATAGTTGACCTTGAGAAATCAGTCGATTGCGCAATAGTTCTATCGAAAATATCGACCTGCTATACTATCGATAGTGAAAATTAGGCGATACTATATTGAACTCACTCAATAGGTAGTATCTATCAATAGTATTGCGTCAAAAAAGTCGATACTATCGATTGATGAAAAATAAGTAATGCTATTGCTAAAGATCAATAGTATCGATACCATTGATAGTTTCGCTCTATCAATAGTTGAACATTAGCAAAACTATCGATAATATCTTTTGTGACTTTTATTTGACGCGAAGCTATCAATAGTATTGACCAAGTTCAATAGTATCGCCTTATTTTCACTATCGGTACTATCGATAGTATCGTCAAGGGTCGATAGTGTTTCGATAGGACTATCGATAGTATGCATGAAAGACAGCGTACGCAATCTTTGAGATCGCTCGATGTAGGAAAATAGTAGGTAACGGAGGATTTAAAATCTTATTCCTTGATCTCTTATTCATTATAGATGTGAACCTTGGTGATCAAATTTTTTAGTTGATTATTAGCGGTAGATTGAAGGGATTTTCGTTTCCGGGGAATGCGGGATATTAACCTCATTCCTATGGAGTATTATGTAAATATAAAAATCTATGCAATACCTAGCAGTATAACCTAATCAACTAAGAAAAGATGAAAACCCCCGACATGTCATTTCATAGTTGAATATCACAAAAACGGCTGAATCGATTTTAATGAAACGTTGCTAAGACCCACCGCAAGGAAACTCGATTTTACGTTAAAAATCCGCATTGCTATCGGTCCATACGTTTGAGAGCTATGATGCCACAGACAGACAGACAGAACATTTCTGTTAATTTTATAACAACTCTCTTTTTGCATCGGGGTTATAATCTAACCAAAAAAAAATTGGTAATCTCCCGACTTGGTCACTTCAAAGTTCAATATCTCAAAAACGGCAAAACTGATTTTAATGAACCATGTCTAAGAACCATCGCTAGAAATCCTGCTTTCAAATAAAAGACCGCATTCAAATCGGTTCACCTGTTTAAGAGCTACAGTGCCACAGACAGACACAGACACACATAGCAGTCAAACTTATAACACCCCTCTTTTTGCGTCGGGGTTAAAAAAACGGCACCTGACGTGAGTGCCTGGCAGTAACGAGCAGCCTAACTGGAAATGAGGTTACGTTGGTGGTGATCATGCTGACCACGGATCCCGCGTGTTCGCGGACGGACGGCGGGCGGCGCGGGGCGCCCCCTTCACCTTTGAACTTTTGCGATCTTGTCTCTGCAGCCTCTTCACCGCGAGAGTATTCTTTTCTTTAGTGTATAAGCCATCTATGCTGTTCACGGGCACGGCCCTTGACCCAATTTCTTTTTGTGTCACGGTCCGTGACACGACGGTCCATCTGGTTGGGGGCTTGCTGTTATTAATACGGCCCAAGCCCTCTTATTCTGAGAAGAGGCCTGTGCCCGGCAGTGGGACGTTCACGAAATAACATAAATTTAAACATTGGTTTACAAAAACGGTTCGTCGTAGGTAATCTTTATTGTTCTTTACAATGCGATGATGGCTCTGGCTGGGTCTTCTTGCGCCGCCATTTATGTTAATAACTGTGTACAGTCAGCAACAGATATGAATACAAAGTGCCAAAAATATGTATACACAACCTTAATGTTTAGGCAATAAAGTCCTGTAGACACATTTTGACACTTGGGTTGTATTCATATCTTTGTTGCTGACTTTACCAACCAGCGAAATACACCAGAGTTGTGGTGTGGTTGTGACCACGCACACAAGAACATGTCATGTAATGACAGGGGGATTTTGACATTCACTCATTCATTTAATTCATTCTCCTTTTATGCAATCAGTTCTTCATGTAGCTGTGTGTAATAATTCACTTCAACTCTCGTGGTACTACCTATACTCAAAGATTTGTGTGATGGCGATGACAGCGCGGTGTGGATTTGTTCCTACTCATAACTAAATATGTGCAGGTATCTTCCTTCGCAGATAAGCTCATTGTGAACTTCAAAGTTGTTTCGTAAATGCAGTTTTAAAACTCAAGAACCGCGATGCCAGTAACAAAAACGAAATCAAAGAATAACATGACAATGCTTTAGAACGTTTTTGTTTAAAATACGTCCATCTGTAAGGGACTTTTTTATCTTAGATATCAAAAAATCATAGTGAATAAAACTCTTTTTTTTATTTCAAACTTTATTTACTGTAGGTACAATGTGATCTTGGTCAAGAAATACAAATAATGTGGTCTGTAAATACATATCAGAAAAATCAAACTACTAGTCTATTAGATTCAATATGAAAAAGATTAGGTATTTACATTACATTTCAGTCAATGAGAATTACTTAAAGCTCTCGAGAAGATGAAAATGCTTGGTACAAAACTTAGCACAAATTTTCTATACCTACTTTGGCAACATATAAACACCAATACTTACGGTTTTAGTTCAACATGGTCGCAATAAGTGAATTATTATTACAGGTGAGACAAGTTCGCATAGTGCGGCGTCCGCGTCGCGCGACCACGTCCACGCGTATCGGAGACATTTACATGAAGGTGATCTTGGTCCGCACCTGGTTGACTTGCCACACGTTCAGGCTCTCGTACTCCTCGATGCAGGCGTCCACCTGCGGGCGACGCACAACCAAACGTTACTAACGTATCCTTAGAAAACTTTGCTATTTTTAACCGAATTCAAAAAGGAGGAGGTTATCAATTCGGATGTATTTTTTTTATGTTTTTTACCTCTGAAATCCGTCATTTATGCACTGATTCGATTTTTTTTTGCGTTCGTTTAGGAATGTCTTCAATTAGGTCCCATACTCCCATAAGCACCAAATCAGGATCTGATGTGTGTGATGTGGTTTACTAATGTTTCGGCGCATAACGTTTGGCAACCTGTTTCATTTCGCAACTTTTCATTTCCCAACTGTTTAATATTTCTGAAACTGTAAATATTTCAGAATTTTTATAAAACTAACCTAACCTAACCTAAAGGGTTCTAACCGATGGCCCTGAAATAAATCCTGAAATATTTACAGTTTAAGAGTTTGCGAAATGAAAAGTTGCGAAATGAAACAGGTTGCCAAACGTTACGTTGCGAAAAGGCAGTACTCGATTGGATCTAAGGAAATCGAGGGTACCTTTCAAATGTTGTAGGGACACCTTTGATATATTTAGTAATAACTCGTGTATTTGCTCTTGAAAATCATTATTTGGTGAAGTGTAACTGATCATGAAGACCACAGTTGACCATCGGAGTTACTACTCAAGAAAAAGTATTTCACGGGTTAATTTTAATTACTTTGACACAGTTGTTAAGCAATTTATACTCCTCGTAACGCATATGGTAAAACGGTTTGTAAAGAACTAGGTCTCCTCAATAATGAACGTCTCTGCATATCGGAAAAAGCAATCTTTCGTAAAAGGTGACGAGCAGTTCATATTAAACTATTGTATCTTAGATTACTTACACTAAAAAGCGTGTTTTTTTTTATAAGTAACAAAAAATTGAACAAACTACAAAAAACCTGTAGAAAAATATTTTCATGGATTTTTCTCATCGGTTAATTTTTTTGTTATAATCTTTCTTAACTACTACCGCTCCCGGGATTCACTTCATAATACAATTGTTTTATTACCTCGAAGTTGCGGCCACATTGCAGCGGTCGTGGTCAAGCGTAGACATAAAACAACGAACAAAGTGATTTTATGACCTGGTTAAGTCGCGCAAGTGATAGTAATCACTAATGTACCGTCGAACGACTCCAAAATAGCATTTAGCATAACTATCGCATAATACGCATGCAGTCGCCAGTGCGTAATGATTCTAAAGCAGCGATCAACGGTGCACAGTGGCGCAACATTTTACGTAGCGAGCGCACGCAGCATTCGTCTCGAGTACATTCCACGTTATTGCGGGCATGCCCTGCAGCATCTTGCCCAATTTGTCTCGTAGTGTATCCGGGTCTTAACAATGAAAGTGGTGTAGGTTACCTGGTCGGGCTTGAAGCCCTTATCGATGCAGCGCTCGAGGACGTCCGCGATCTTGACGGTGGCGCCGGCGCCCGAGCCCGCCAGCTCGCGCACCGCCGCGAAGATGCGGTCCGTCGCGCTCACGCCCCTGCGCACACGCACACATCATTACCACTACGGTGTAATAGTAGATTATTGTCGTGGCCTGGAAGTAGGCAATTGCTGGCTGAGTATGAGTATTAAACGGACGAGCTTGCGAGTCCGTTTAACTAATACGAAGCCAGCAATTGCTATTCCAGCCGAGACTAATATAAAGCTTTTCTCAAAAATGGTGAATAATTTAAAAATAGAATAAACATTTTCTCAAAAAATATTGTAAAATTTAGTTTTATTCCAATATTTTTTCTTATGCTTTCCCTGCCTTTTTTCATTAAAAATAAAAATAAACTGCAGGTGTATTTTCCCACCGAAAACACCACAAGCTATTTCAGACCCAATAGAAAAAGTCCGGAGTTCCAACAAAATATCTGATACCGGCCATTAGACTTGGCTGTATACGTCTTGTGCCAATATTTCCATGGCCTTTTTAACTTTAAAAAAAATGTGACTGATTGCAGGCGCGCTAATTCATTATTGTCGAGCTAGCGCGCCTGCAATCATTTTAACTTTTTAAGTTTTCGCTGACCATAAACTATGCACCTCACCTTCTGATATGTAAATAACAATGTCAACTTTTACGGACATTTTTGAGAAAACAGATTTTTCATCACTTAACTCTGATAGTAGGTAGCATTTAACTTGAAATCCATGTTGTAAATCTGGGGGCACGGCAGTGCCCCCCGCCAAGTCGAGCAAAACAAAAACAAAGGGACAGCCGTACCATACTTTTGTCGAAGACATTCAGGCTATTTTCAACATCCTGTAATTTTGTTATGGGTAAAGCTATTCGATTTACTCTTTAGGGATGTAAGTAAATTTAAAAATCGAATGGTGCTCCTTTGTATTCACGAACTGGTAAACAAGGAGATTGTGATGCGTAATACTTACTTCCAAACCTCTATGCTGGCATAATGCTGCTAGCCAGTGCTAGCTGAATGTGCCAAAGCCAAAGAGTGCGGGCCATTAAAAAAAAAAGACAGTTTGGCGCGATAGATTTTCTTCCGCTCTGTTACAAATTGTGTATACGTTTCTAACGGTTTTTCTTTTTTTCCTCGCATTTGTGATAAAAAGTAGTGTTCAACCAATTCAATCGGCCTCACCTTTGTACGTTTTCGTCGACTTGCTGTAGAGACTGCTTGGACATTTCCACCAGGCGGATGGCTTCCGAAACATCTTCTTTTTCCACTACGTCCGATAGTCTGACAACACATTATTAAGTTTTAGTTAAGAATTAATTTCACTTATAGTGCATTGCACCTTAAGGACGGTAAATAAGGAATTACGAACGAGAGTCTATTAGAAGCCCGAAGTTGAAGACTGAGGTCTTTGATGAGTCGATGTTTGTAATTCCAGTACCGTTCGTTCGACATACAATGTTTTTCATCACATTTGTGAGTAAAGTTGTATACTTGTAAGACAAAAAATATCTTTTTATTACAATAATTGCTGATAACCCAGGTGCAGGTCGGGGGAAAATTATTAGTAAAGTCATTTAAGTTTTCAGAAGCAGAAGTTTTCAGTTAAACGTGGTTTCAGGGTATTTCACCAAATTTTTTTCAATAAGTGAATATTACCGTAGTCTAGCCAGAGCAGTGGAGAGGCGAAGTATGGCAAGCAGGTTACGGGCCGACGTAAATGTGACGTCACGCGCGTTGCGCGCCTCGCGCCGCAGCTCCACGTACGATGCTGCAGAATAGACTTAACTTAATAGAATTGACAATGACTTTTGCTTTAAACATTTCAAATAGAGATGGCGAAAGTTGATGAATGATTGGCCAAATAAAATTCATCAAAAAATATACCAAATGACATAAAACAAACAAAAAATTACGAATATGGAGAGTAGATTTTAAGGAAAGACAGTGTTGGTGTATGCAAAAGTGTCCATCGAATGATGTTAAATAGACAGCGCTACGACAACAAGTAGGTAAATTTTAAAGGAAGCTCTACAACGATAATCACAGTAAAATCTCTTAATAATGCTTTGAACAGATCATGTACACTCAATCATTATACACATGCTCCCACAGTAGTTATTTAGGATATTTAACTAAATTTACATTACATATTGACTTTTCCATGTCGTACTTTAGCGTTTAAGACTAAAAGGCTTACTTGTTTTCTTACGAGTTTAATAATAAATATTTTAATCGCTCCAGGATTTGTCATAGAAATTGTGTCGTACACAGGAATTTCGAAGTGTACTCGTATGGCGCGTTTGAGTTGTAGCGATGATGTTGTGTTAGTAAGTGTTTTTTTTTATATTTAGTGTGTGGCGTAGGATGACGGACAGACAATGCAGTCTGTGAGATGTTGAAGTATTGTAGTGTTTGAAGTAACTACATCAGAGGCAGTAGCGGGCGTTATCGTATTTTAGAGTTTGTGTTGACAATGCAGTCTGCGAGATGTTGAGGTTGAGAATGAATACAGTTGTACTCTTTGTCTGAAATATTCCAGAAGCAGTATTGTCAATGTATCGTAGAGTTAGTGTTGTGTTCGTGTGGCGTGTGGCGTGTGGCGTTTGGCATATCGCATGTGGCGTGTGTGCGGCGACTCACAGACGATGTAGTCGGCGAGGTGGCGCGGCACGGCGGGCTGCTTGCGCCGCGTGAGCGCCACGTAGCGGCGCACGAGGCGCATGGGCAGCGCGCGCGTGGCGGCCGCCGGCTGCGCGCCGTGCTGGTGCACGTACGCGATGTGCTTCGCCAATTCCAGATCCTTCTCACTGCAACATAAATCCTTTGTTCAAAAGTGGTTCTGCACTACTTTCCATACACAACGTTTGTGTGGCCGCTAAATTGTACTACAGAATTGGAGGAATTCTTAGCTATAATGTAAGCGTCAATAGTTCCTCATCACACGCTTCGGGAGAATTGCCATAAACGGATGTGTTTGTGATAAATACGCCCACTGTAATCGCAACAATAGGAGTGTTGACTCAACTACCAGCTATCGAATTGCTGTTGCCACTTTTCGTAGCGATCGGGCAAGTGGAACTTGTGTGTTGTCTATGATCTAGAACAACGTGAATACTGAATGCATAATAGCAATTAGTGGTGGGTACGCAGGCTGCCACGTCCACTGCGTGCGATCCACTAGTCGGCAACATGAATGTCGTTATCGACATGCAACTGAAAAGTTACATCTTCGAGAGGCGATCGTCGGATTTCCGACACATCGAACGATGCGTATCAGATGACAGAGTTCTATACTATACTAGAGCAAAGAATACTAAATCGTCCCTTAAACAACAATACCGCATAAGTCAAAAATTGGACACAATGATCTACCGAATGGTCACATGGCCAATTTTCGACTTACAATACGACCTTTAAAACGTACGATGCGTGCCATGTAAGACTGTGCACCTTTGTCGACAATGTCCAAGTGTAGTGTACCTCGGGTCGGGTATAATATGTGTGGGTACGCACCGGTTGGGCTGGTCCCGGATGAGCCAGAGCAGGTCGAAGCGCGAGAGCAGCGCGGCGGGCAGCTGGATGTTCTGCTCGACGGAGCGCTTCGGGTTGTAGCGGCCGTACGCGGGGTTGGCGGCCGCCAGGATCGACACGCGCGCATTCAGGCACGTCATGATGCCCGCCTGCACAGCCATAGCGTGTAACAATCTCTCACATACGAATGCCTCCATATTTGTATCATTTTAGCGAGTCGAGATCAAGCTTGTACCGAGCACACGTATCCTAAGTATGAAGTATGGACGCTCGTTTAAGGTTTTAAGACAATCCGGTGCCAACTGCCACAAACAAAAGTTTCTATTTTTTTTAATACTTATTCGTAATTAACATACAACTAAAAATCAATAAAATCAATCTAAATAAATCAATAAAACTAAAAATAATACATTTGTAGCAATGCATGAAAAATTAAAGGTACCTAGTAAGTGAACAATTGTTTCCACTGTAGCTATTTAATTTCCTCGCCATCGAAGTAAAAAGCAGAGTGTAAAACCCATTTACCCCTCGACGGGTCTATTCATCCTCGCCGTACCGTCTCAGGTTAAATGGCTCGTTTTATGCTCTCGTTGTACCATCCATCTACTATTTTGAACATAAGTATTGTGTTGTGTGTACCTTGGCGATGCTGATGGTCTGCTGCTCCATGACCTCGTGTATGGCGGTCCGGTCGGCGTCGGCCATCTTGTCGAACTCGTCGATGCAGCACACGCCCTGGTCCGCCAGCACCAGCGCGCCACCCTCCAGCATCATCTCGCCCGTGAACGGGTCCTGCCGCAAACGAGTCCAACTCGCAATCAGACAACTCCTCACAAACAATTGTGTGGACATCTTTTATTACACGCGAGAACATTCAGGGCACCATCTGTACACGGACCTTATTAATATGATGAGTTATCAATTGGCATTGTTCATATTTCACCAATGTAGGGCAGAAGTACCATTTGTGGCCACTGTACCATTTATGGCCAATTATTGTTTAAATATACGTTTAAAATAAATTTATAGTAATAAATCATTATAAACTTTATTCGTTTCAGTATAAACTTCTGAAAACTCACTTAACATATTATTTTAATACTTTTTATGTATGACTGCAAATGTAAATTGGCCAAAAACGGGCTTAAGGTGGCCAAAACCGGTACTTCTGCCGTACCCTGATTCGAAAACCATTTCGAGGGATAGGGTTCTTGAACAATTTTGTCCTATTCTGATTCAAAAATACTTAAGAGTTACGAATATATAGGCAAAAATATGTTTGACCTTAGGATTTTTCTTTAAGGGATGAATCCCTTTACCTGAAAAGTAAATCCATAAGTATCTAGGTTTATCTATGTTATCTGTCACGCAGGGCCCGTATTACGAACTGCAAAATTCGAACTTTGTATTTTGCCGTCCCGCTGACGCTTATATTATTTAATGCGAGAGTGAGAGGGACGGAACGACACGAACTAAAATTTTCGAATTTCGTAGTACCCCCGCAGGTCGCAGGCAGTTGTCCAATGTCACATACATTTTTGACATTAGCCAAAGAGTAGGTATTGACATAAAAAACAGAATGTACTCTAGCAGGTTTCTGCCTAATGAGTATTTATTGAAAAAAAAAAATACATTTAAACATAATATTCTAAAATTGAACGAGATAAGTCATTTATTTTATACTCACTCCTATTACAACTGCCGACGTAGAAAGATCGTTCAGTTCGTTGAAATGGATGTTTACAGAAAGAAGCCTTAGCTTAACTGTTCCAAATATAGAAAAAATATTATTAGTTTATTCTGAAAATCGCGTTAACTACTAAACTGCAGGTATTTTTAAAGTTATTTTTATTATTATGTCATGAGGCTTGGTAGTAAAGCTAAAGTTTTTAGTTTTTTATTTGTGTAGTCCTCTCTTATTTTCTGTGGCAATCAATGATTTTATTATTATTATTGAAATACCCCCTACAATAGTTGTAGTAAAAAAAGTGAGCAATGCCAATTATCGATGGCGTGGCGTGTTGTAACAACTCGACTCCCACCAAATTGTGTTTTTTTTAATGACAAGTATGGTAAAAAAACTTAGGTACGCAGAAATAAAACTTATGTATTTAAATTTTGTTTCAAGTAACAAGACATCTGGCCGTATGGTAGCGTCGTTGCATGGGAGTACTATATAAATAAATAAGAAACCAGAAAAGGGTGAGATCATAGTTCATTACTAGCGACAGCCACAATACGGATAGGTACATACAATTTAATTTAATGACTGTACCCAACAAAACAGATTTTGGTACAGACTCCAATCCTAAGATAATTGACATCAATTGACCTAATCTCAAACTAAGAAAAGCTAGTACCAGGCGACATATATAAACATCATTATTTATCTAAATAATGATGTTTATATATATATATATATATAAACATCCAAAGCTCTATAGTGTTTCCCCACGTTTGGTCTTCTAGCAGGAAGTCCGCAGACAAAACCAAAACTTAAAACTCAAGAGTCACTCAACAATCTTTCGAGAGAGCTAAGCTCGGAGTGCAGAGAGGAAAAGGAAAGGAATACGGAAACTCACCAAAGAACTAGAATCACGAACATATTTAGAAAACGAAGAAATTTAAAAAGATTTAAAAATGAAGTGACAATGGGCAGGTCACATCACTTGTAGAACAGATAACTGTTGGGAGAGAAAGGTTCTCGATATCGAAGCACGCAGCGTTGCCAGGCCACTTACTAAATATAACAACGGCAACCGATGGATTCGGCTGGCAAGTTCTCGTTCATTGTGGCGTTTTAAGTGGGAAGCCTTTATTAAACAGTGGACGAATTCCAGGTAATTATTTTACGAAGGAGAGGTTACCTTCATGACGGCTGCGGTGAGGCCGACACCGGAGGAGCCGCGACCCGTGGTGTACTGGCTGCGCGGCGCCAGACGGTGGATGTAGGCCAGCAGCTGTGACTTGGCCACGCCGGGGTCGCCCATCAGGCAGATGTTGATGTTGCCGCGAATCCGCATGCCGTTGGGGCGTCTACAACCAACACAACGCGTTCAGCATAAAGAGACAGTGCTATTATTTATATTATTAACTATTTATCTAAATGGCTACAGTCGGTGGGTGTAGTTCGCGCACCTGTCGACGCCGCCGACGAGCAGCAGCAGCAGCGCCTTCTTGACGTCCTCGAGGCCGTAGATCTCGGGCGCGAGGCTGGTCGCCATGCGCGCATACAGCTCCTCCTCCGCCAGCTGCGCCAGCTCCGCCTCCGACAGCGCCTCCGCCGCCGCGCTGCTTTCGCTCTCGTTCAGGCACCGTACCTCCTGACACACGCACACAACATTATGCCTGATATTCATGGTAAACATTTTTTGAGCAACATTATTGAATCAACGTGTTTCTGAGCTGTTGAGTCACGTTGCCATGTTGCCGCCTTGCTCAACATAATGTTATATGCCACGATAATGGGACCACACGATGCCCTACTAACTACATTATCACGCCGTTATATAGGGTAAATCGTCAATTACTGGCACCGCTCCATAACTGGCCACCTTATGCTAAAAATGAATTCTGGTCGCCTATAAGTAGAATTCATTTTTAGTATAAGGTGGCCAGTTATTGAAATGTGACCAACTCACGATTTACCCTACAATGGGCAATAAATAGCGCATAATGTCGTTGTCATGGTGCAATAGTAGTGTGGCCGTACAACAAACGACATCCTTCAATGGAAAAAAATGCGCACTGGCTGGAGGAAAAGAATGCTTAATAATGAAGACATAGACCAGTTTATTAGAATAAGTACTACAACTAGGATTTTGGAAAAAAAAACTGTACTATGTTACTTAATGAGTAGAAGACAAATAATCATATTTTAGGAGCTAAGCTAAGAAGTGGAATTTACTTCCGTCGTCTGTCTTTCTGAATAAATGCAATTTAGGAGTACTTAAAATCAGCGTGAATAGGCTGTTATTGAACAACTAGTCAGTTTTATATGGAAATAAGTTTTTGTTAAATAAAAAATTATTGATTGTACTTGCATTGTCATCCAAGCAAGTAACATGTCAATACCAGATTTCAAATCGATGCCATTAACCATTGACGGGTTCCGTCCTACAGAGACGATCCTGGCCAGACTAACAGGAAGTCAATGCTAGATTACTGTGTTGTCACCAGATTTACATATGCCAAATTTAAAAACAATTGCACCACTAGAAGTGGGTCAAATTTAACTTGCAAAATTTGACCTGCACATATATCATACACATACATACATTGCAAGTCAAATAAAAGCAATTAAAAAAGGCCTTTGTTTAACAGTGGCCGTCTCTCAGCTTATGATAATGAATGTAGTGAATGCTTAAGAAATACGTACATGTGCCTCGAGATAGGTGTCGGAGAGCAAGCCCTGCACGATCTGGCGGAAGCCACCGCCGAGCAGCGGCAGGAAGACGCCTGTGACGGCCACGTGGTCGCCGGGCTGCGCGCGCCGCGTCGTATCCCCGCGGCAGTACACCGCCAGCTGCCGCGGGATGTGCCCCACCGGCACCTGCTCCGACTGCATAACAAACAACCGCAGCTATCATCTCCGCCACCTGTACTTGGCTTCCCATGTTACTGGTTAAAAAATATTGTACACGGATTTATATTTAAGTGGATGATTCAAAAGGGACATCCTTGAGAACTGAGCTGTGATTACGTCGTCGCCACATTTCTGCCGAACATATGTAATCTGTTATATATCTGCCGCTATTTAAATCAGTAAAATTCCCACACATCTTATTCTTTTTTGTCAATCATAACTACTTCGTGGCATCATGCAAGACCTTTTCAGGCCACCTCAATTTAGCCAAAAAATAAAGTCAAGCAACAAGATATGCAATATTGAATTTTATAGACTTCCAGACCATCCATCCAAACTGGCTGAGTGTAAAGAGCAAGAAACTTTTTTCACATTTACTTGTAGCTATCGATTGTTAGTCGTGAAATTAATCGTTATTTGATTTTTGTTATTTTAAAGATAGTAAGAAATTGAGGAACTAACATGTTCCTGTATCTTGATCTCCTGGAACTTCTGGAAGCGCGAGCCGCGCGTCTGCAGGTGCAGCTGGCCGGAGGTGTTGTTGAGGCGGCAGTCGTCGGCGGCGCAGGCGGGCGGCGGCGTGAACTGCAGCCCGCGCACCGGCTGGTACGTCTCGGCGCCGCACGCGCCGCACGAGTACGTCGCCACCACCAGCAGCGGCTTCACGTCCGTGCAGCGCGTCACAATGCCTGCGATGCGAGGTGTGTCACATTTACTATTGTATAAGCTCTGCGTTCCTATCATAGAAACGGTACCGCCATGCAACTGCCTTAATACACCGGCAAAGAATGTCGTCTATACCATAGTGAAAGAGAACAAGTATGCACACTTCGACCCTTTAGGAGACTTAACTGCCTACTCCGGCGCGGACGGTTAGGATTGTCGATGTCTATTTTAGATTAATTAATTACCTACCGGCAAATAATTTTAGTAAGAAAGTTAACTTAAAATTGTCTAATATCTGTGTCTAGATAAACCAGATTCTTTGCCGCTCTATTATTATTATTATTATACTAAATTTAAAAATATTATTTATAAATTCGCCGAAGTGGTGATGGCGGCTGTGTACATACCTACTACTCATGTTTCCTACACATAATACTATAACTATATTGTTTATAGCTAGGTAGAAATCTATTATTTTTTATGTGTCCTTACACGAAACTATCGCACTACACTAATATACTACTAATTTACAACTATACCAAATACAAAAAAATTCGTAAGTTCGAAGTACGCGAACGTAAAAGGTGACCATCTCGCGAAGCGAGCGCAAGACGAGCGAGCTAAAATCGAAACGTACGGCACCAACGGCAGCGCAGCCTTGACTAAAAAAAAGAAAACTTAATCCTCCTTTAATTATCAGTGTGCGCGTGCGGCGGGTGCGTGCGTACTGGCCCCACCCGGCACGCACACATTTAAGCCGCGCGATGTACTTTTGTTCGTAGTTAACCTACTTTGTTCTCTTTTACTGCAGTGTCTTTTTCCGCTCTTGGATCCTGTTGCAGTTGGAGTCGACTGCAACGCGACTGCTCCGTTGTCGTAGTTTATCGAGTGGATAATTTGGAGTAAGCAGCAGGATGTACGTGAGGCGTGGAGAAATAGAGGAAGCAGTGAGTGTATAATGGGTCAGTTATTCCCACGACGAAACTACTGCATGGTGACTACACAAGTATATAACTGCAAACGAACTGCTTGAGTGGTCCATGTATTGTAACATCAATTTCGCAATGAATACTGCAGATCGCTCAACAGCAACCATTTAAAGGTGTAGGTAGACATTATGGGGAACAACAATTTTCCACAAGAGTGATATAAAACCACACTTGCGCTCTGAATGTGGCCCTAATTCCTTACATCTAAATACACTGCAACACTGTCAAACTCGTAAGCATTAAATTTACAGTTTGTCAATGTTTCCAGGCTGATTCTGTGTAAAATACCTTTATATTTTTCCTTATTAAGGCTCTTACCTCTGACTGTCATGAGCTTGCCAATGTGTTCTGCCTTTACTTCACGAATTGGCAGTGATTTGGAGCTTGACAGGTCTCTGAAGTACACCTCACTGAAACAATTACAATGGTTTTAAATGACAACTCCTACACCACAGTTAAGCAACTATCCTGCAATGTTTTTTTAAATGGACAATATTAAGTTGAATTTAAGGTCCTTACAATCTCCTAATGAGCTCTGGTGGGTATCTGTTCCTAGGGTCCCTCATTTCTCCAGGAATTCTATGGTTCCTTGCTTCTAGCACTATGCGATGTTCGATATAAACATCAAGTGCATCTTTAGCAGTAACCTGTGGACAGAAATATGGAATCAAAAATGGATTCAAAAGCTTCAGAAATTGGGGTACATAAACACCAATCATTATATTTTGACAAATTATATGAAAATTCAGTTAGTATCCATAATATACCTCAGTGGAGATAGATCACAAATACCCAGGGGCTTCTGGTTACCTTAACAATTAATTAATGTTGTAGTAAAATAACCAGCTTGTTAGGATTAGGACACAACATTGTTCAGTTAGTAATAGCTGTGGTAATA
Source organism: Choristoneura fumiferana (assembly GCF_025370935.1). Lineage (NCBI taxonomy): Eukaryota > Metazoa > Arthropoda > Insecta > Lepidoptera > Tortricidae > Choristoneura > Choristoneura fumiferana. The sequence continues at coordinate 17,956,743 of NC_133472.1, forward strand.
GTCACTAGTAACTTTCAACTGACTAAAGCAAGGATCAACAGCCTTAGGGCAGGCAAGGGCCAAATTGTGGCAAAATATGGAAGATAATTATGTGATCAAAAAATTTATATATTACAGACTTCATGAGGCGACAGTGATAGAAACCTCATATAATTCATAATTCATTTATTGTGTTTCAAGTTGTACATAATATAAAGGTCCTTTAATAATTAGCAACTCCAGGAACATGAACCCTGCAGGGCACAGCAATTTTATAAATATTTACTATAGAGTTAAATTAATTATTAGAATAGGTTTAAGACGTAACATTATCAAATTTAATATTAACAGTGTGTCAAACATAGAATAAATAAATAAAATTAAAGTAAAATAATAATAATACGGACAAGCGAAAACACATTAAATTTTAAAAAAGAAGCTTGCCCGTTCCACTGGCGACCATTGGGCTGGCTCTTTCCTCGGTCAACGTATTGGCATTGCCATATAATGAGGAAACGCAGCCAGCCTTATGGGCAACCTGCCCAATAGCAACAACTTGGGTGATATTTGTAAATATTGATTTTTAGGATTAGAGTCAGTTGGTTTTAGATCTATTTTTATTTATTTCTGTTAATTATTGTATATATTATTTGTTTGTTTATAAATAAAAAACTTTAAAATGGACAATGACAATAATTTATAATATTAATTTACCCAAAGCCTGGATTTAAATCGATTAATTCATAATTCATCATCATTTAAATATTAAATCAATAAAATAGGCGTAATTTTTTTAAGATAGTGAGTTATATATATGATCGGAATCAGTAAGTTTTTCTCTGTTGTTTGAGCTGTCTCATAATTTTCACAAAAATGTTGCTTAGTTAATTTCTCCTTTCAACCTTTGATATGTATTTTGACAAGCATAAATTGCTTAGCAACTGTATTAAATAAATCAATTCCCAACCCATGCTTGTTATTGAGAAGCACTCCATTGGCCAACTGTAGTCTTCCTTATCAATTCCATAGCACAAGTTACTACTAAATACATAAAAACCCAAATCACCATATGAAGGGTCCATGGAAAGAACATGTCTAGTCACCTAAGCAACTTTTTGAGTTATAGAGGTTTGAAAGTTAGTCATCACAAACAATTACTATGGTTATCATTTCTTCAAAAGTAAAAATAATATATTTTATTTGTGTTCAGATTATTTAATTCAATGATAAAGTACTTTGCGGGTTCTATATTTTGAGATTAAAAGCTTAATTTTTAAAGAAGGTGACTAGACATGTTCTTTCCCCCCTCTCCTCCTCTTCATATAGTTGTCCCTATATTTGATTTCCCTAGAACCCACTCTTCATATTTATCCTTATTTGGTGACAAGTGGACCTGATTAAAAGTATTCCCATTCTGATACAAAAATATTTGAAATTGATTATAAATAACGGACTCCTAGTCCTGAAGTAACAAAAAACAATTGCAGGCCATAGTTTGCTGACAGCCAGTTTAATATAATAACATACATGCAACTGCAGAAATGTTGAACATTAAGTGGACTGCACCTAACTACTACCCATAACTGTTACTCATAACTCATTCTCTGTTGCTGCTGCACCACACACTAACTAGTGTTAATGTGTGTCATAAGGTTATGAAATCAGACTAAACAATAATTTTCATTACTTACCCTTACCAAATGAATTAAACAACTCTCGATGTCAAAACCAATGATAGATCATATACTGAGCGGCCAAAAATCTGGCCCTCAAATGTATGCAGAAATAGGTAATTTTGTATGGAGAGTGGGCCAAATGTTGTGCCGCTGAGTATATTATTATACATAGAGCTCATTATAATACAGATTTTGTGGATTTTTGTACTGGATAGGTGAACATTTTGTACACAATAAACCAGTTGAGGGTAAATGGTTACCTCTCTGTGCTTGTAGTCAGGCAGTAATTCATAGACAACATCAGAGACCATGTTGGTGTACCGGCGCGTGTTCTGCCGCACTGCCTCCGCCAGCTCTTCATTGGTTTCCTGGAGGTCATCCAACTCGACGACGAACGCAACCTATATCAACCAATTTATCAGTATTGTTTAGTTAAGATCCACTTTGTAAACCATAACCTCTTAACATTATGATACTACCTTCTCCCTGTGAGCGAGACTGGTAAGTTGGTCTGCGTATTTAAAGCGCTTATGTCCCTCATCATCAGTTTCACAAAAATCTATGAAAAAATTCTTCAGCGTCTCTGAAACAATAGCAAGGCAAGACGTTTATATCAAATTGCGGCAATGCTCAGATAAACAAAAGAACAAGTTATATATACCTTTATCTGCTGTGTAGTCTCGCATTGCCATTTTGGCGGTATCAATTTCAGTGATTTAACAGAAGATTTTATAAAATATCTTGCCAAAACTAGACTGGAGCGCGCAGTAAAGTAACACTTTGTTAGTAAAAGTAGTAGCTTAGCTGCTTGACTGACAGTTACACAAAATGGCGCGAAAACGAACTGTCTCCAGGAAATACAAAAGAACGTGGCCGATACAGCTAGTTTTTAATCTCTGCTTTCATTCATAGTCCTCCGATGCCTCCGATGGACAAAAGCCAATTTGTTTAAAAACTAAACCTGAATTAACTGAAATCAATATTTTTTGATTTTATATTCTTAATACATATTAATTATTAGAGATTACTAGTTTAAGCAAAAAGTGTTTTTGAATCAGGGATGTTACGGAGCTCCGGTTCCGTTTCCGTTAAGTCGGAACTTCCGTTTGGTATTCAAAATCCGTTTCGGTTCCAGTTCCGTTACTTTTGAAACGGAAGTTATATCGGATGTCAATGCTTAGCGCAGTGGCGGGACATGAGCGGCGTACATCAAAACAAAAACAAACAGATTCAATGATCGATTCGCGCTGTCATCGTTCATCCACCATCACCTCTCATATTTCGTTTTCTAGAATTTTTTTACCGTACAACGGCAAAAACTACTAGACACTGGCAAAATTGTCCTCCGATGGACAGAGCCATATTTTTTTAAAGAAACAACAACAGATTCAATGATTCAATCATTCGCTCATCGCCCCGCTTGCCACGTGCTGCACGAACATGTCGTCCACCTATCACTCAGCAGGGCTACTACGAAGCTCGAAACTCGAAGTTCGTGTCGTACCGTCTCTCTCGCTCTCGTATTAAATAGTGTAAGTGTCAGAGGGACCGCAAGACACGAACTTCGAGTGTAGAGTTTCGTAGTAGCCCTGCTGTATTATTTTTTGCAGTGTGGTTTAATGCTACATTTACACCCTTGCCAAGCTTCGGAGAGCTCTCACAAGCACAAGCGTGTAAACGGCCCGTTTGAATTATTACGTGAGCTTGCCAGCGCTTGCCGTCGACCCACAGTGTTACTACGAAATATGAAAATTGAAGTTCGTATCGTATCATCCCTCTCACTCTCGTATTAAATAATATAAGCGTACGATACTAACTTCGATTTTTGAATTTCGTAGTAGCTCTGCCAAAGCCGGGCCGGTGTGGTGTCGGTTTATCACACAGATCAAAAGAACTTGCGGGTGCGGCAAGCGCTTGCGACGTGTTTACACGTTGGCTCGTGTTTAGTGTCGCTCAGGAGCTCATCTCATGCCGTACGCCCACATATAAAAAAAAATTTAGTGACCATTATGAGTGCTTGGACCAAAGAAATTTTATCCTTTATCTTTAAACAAAAATATGTCAAGCTCAACATTATAGAGCCGAAGCAACTTCGAGATCCACGTCTGCCATACTTGCCCGTCCGGAATACACTGACGCGCATGCAAGCAAGCGTGTAAATGGCATTAAGGCGTTTGTATAGGCTTGGAGTTTGTAGACGCTTGGCAAGCCTCGGCAAGGGTGTAAATGTAGCATAAAAGGAGACAAGGCATCGTAAACGATGTTGGAACGTAATCTGTGGAAAGCCTTTAAAAAAAATCGCGCCAATCTGAATTAAATGTCAAACACGACAGTTACAGTAAAGTAAGTAATGTCAGTCAGCGATTCAACTGCGTCTGATCCTTTGATGTGATTGTTGTACTTATATTTGTTTAATTAATATTAATATTTCAATATTGCAACATAATCTTCGAATAAAATCGTAAATCACACCTTAACATCATGGCTGATTCTCTGGGTAAATCATCTTTTCATCCGTTGTGCTTATTCAAACTTTAAGCTTTGTGTAATTCGTAACCTTATAACTTTCAGCGGGACAAAGGGCTAAACGCCAAAAAACTGATAAACACGGGCGGTTATCAGCGTTGGAAAGGCTTAGGAGCCTTAAAGGAAAAGGCGTGAAGAACAAGTACGATGTGGATGAGGTGGAGAACGTGTATGACACCGTGGACGAGCGAGAGTACAGCGCGCGCGTGCAGAGCCGCCAGCATGACGACTGGATTGAAGACGGTGCGTGCTCTTGCCCGTCTTACCAGATATACACACAACTAATAAGAGGAATATAAAGTATCTTAATTTGTATTTCCTTCCAGTAGTGAAGTCTCTACTTTTTCGTCTCCTGCTTTTCATAGAATTTACTAAATTAGAAAGAAAGAAAAAAAGAGGCAACACAAAAAAAACAGAACAAAACATTTATTTATTGCCAAAAACATCACAATTAACATAATAGAACAAAGACAAGACATACATGATGCTAAATACAAAACACAGTATTAGTATTTAAATCCTTGATAAAGCACAATCTCTGAGGTCTTAGCTAGTGAGGCATTTCTATTCTTCTTGTTGCTATACTCTGTTCTAAAGGCATGCAAAAAACGTACGAAGGACAACCTTTTGCATGTATCTCTCAATGTTATTCTAATACATGAGTGACCACTAACAGCCCATACTTTGAAAGTTTGTACTAAGAGCAAATGCTAAACAAATGCATTGGACAAATTATACACTTCTTCAATGTTTGTTTTTTCGCCTGCCGTTCAAACAGAGTATAGTTTTGTGCTGGCACCCCATTCACATGCCCAACTCACACTATTAGTTCAGTAAAATTAGCTGAAAATTTGGCAAAATTAATGCAAGACTTTTATCTATCAGGATATGTAGGTAATAGAGCAAAGTTAAATTTTATCCACTCTCCCCTCTCCTCCGGGGTGAGCTCCACCCCCCGCGCCCTCGAATATGTCCCGGACCGCGGTATTTTCCATTAAAAAAAAAACCGTACACAATACATAAGAAGTGTGTAGGAACGAAATAATCCTTGATAAATTTACTATAAACCTTTCATACATTTAAAAGCGATATTACTTATAGTTTCAGCGCAATATGATACCAAATACTAACTTTTTTTATAATTAATCGATTTTTTCTGCTAAAAGGTTAGTTTTCTCAAAAACTTCACCCTTAACCGCCAGGATATGTATGACAGGAGTAAAAAATAGAACATTTTCTTTCAGGATCACTTGTGTATCTGTGTCTGTCCGTCCGTCTGTCATAGCCAATTTTCTCCAAAACTACTTGACCGATTGAATTGAAATTTGGTTCACCTATGTAAATTGATGACCCAAACACGGACGTGTAGTGTAAATAAATTAATTTTAAACACGGGGGCCAGTTTTGGGGTTAATTAGAAAAAAAAACTATGTATAAACTGTATTGTGTGACATATCAATTGAAAGGGTACATTATGAAAATCTCAAATATATATTTTTATTTATTTTAAATTAATCCGTTTTGAAGTTATTTAAGAACATAGGTGAAAATTGATCATTTCCTCGCCCCTTATCTCCTAAAAGCCCAGTAGGGCCTAAAAATTTTCAAAAAATACAGAAAATAGGTCCATACCTATAGATTACAGGAAAACATATGAGAATCTAATGGTATTTAAAGTAACACCGTTTAACCAGTATGCATATTTATATTTCGCTGAATGGCCAAATGAATAAAATTAAAAAAATAGCATAGCAACGGTAAATGAAAGAGTTTAGAAATAAATTATACCTTTTTATAAAGAAAATGTTCTATTTTTTACTCCTGTCATACATATCTTGGCGGTTAAGGGTGAAGTTTTTGAGAAAACTAACCTTTTAGCAGAAAAAATCGATTAATTATAAAAAAAGTTAGTATTTGGTGCCAGATTGCGCTGAAAATGTAAGTGGTATCGCTTTTGTATGTATGAAAGGTTTATAGTAAATTTATCTAGGACTATTTCGTTCATACACACTTTTTATGTATTGTGTACGGTTTTCTTTTAAAATAGAAAATACCGCGGTCCGAGACATATTCGAGGGGGCGGGGGGTGAAGCTCGCCCCGGAGGGGGGGGGGAGTGGATAAAATTTAACTTTGCTCTATAACCTACACATCCTGATAGATAAGTCTTGCATTAATTTTGCCAAATTTTCCATACATTTGAATTTAGTTTTCTTAACCTATATGTATTCAATTTTGCCAGTGTGAAGATCCTAATATGAGTAAGGGATTTATGTGGCCAGTAAAAGTATATTTGTTTGTCATAATATGGCAATTGTTTTTCTTAGGTGCTTCCAATACTACAGATAATTTTTGCTTGAATGCCCATACAAGTGCAAAGATATCAACACAGCCAAAGTTACAAAAATATGTATAAACAACCTTACTAACCTCTAACATTAGTGCATAAAGTTGTGTATATGTGATTGTACATCTCTTAAAATCATTGATACCTGATAATAACTGGAGGGGCTGCTCATGATTTATCATTCATTGTTTTTAGAAAAATATCTTGTCTTTGTTAACTTCCCAATTTTTCAGATGGAACTGGATATGTAGAAGATGGTCGGGAGATTTTTGATGATGATGAGGGTGATGAGTCGTATTTGTCTAGCAGCAAAGAAGCTGGACGAGGACAGAAAAGAAAAGCTCGTGTAGTAGCCCCCAATGCCAAGGGCAACATCAGAAACCTATTAGGTGCAATGCCTACTAAAAAGAAAGAGGTGAACATTTAATAAAAAAAATTAATATGTATTCAATTTCTTATACCATCTCTGCTACTTTCAAAATCTAACTAAAATATGATGTTTTAATTTCAGGATACTAAAATATCTGAAGACAACATTTTGTCTGATATCATGTCAGATTTGGATGGGAATCCATCATCAGTTGATGTCAAACCAAAACCTTTGACGGTCAGTAAAACAAATAGTGTTGATTCCAGCAAGAAAGATGCTCAAAATTATTTTAAAAGCCTTTCCTCTGTTGTTAAGAAAACATCAAATATATTTGGCAAACAACAATCATCTGATGTAAAAGAGGGGGAACCAGTAAGATCTGTAAGTTTTATCTGGTTATTCATTATACCTCATTCTAAGTAAATAAAGTTGTACAAAATTAGTTTGTTTCCATTGTTTTTCAGGAAAATATCAATAAGAATCAGAAATCTGAAATCAGCAAATCTGTTACTGAGTGGAAAATTGATCAGGAGATCAAAAAAGAACTAGAAGACAGTGCCACACAAAACATTGAAGAATTTCATACACAAGATATTGATTTTTCTGAAGATTTCACAAATGAACCCTTGCCAGATGTAACTGCTGAGGGAGTCAAAACAGAAGAACTTCCAAGTTCATCTGCTACCATAACAGATGTAGCTGAAGAGTTCCTTAATGAAAGTTTTGAAATTTTTCCAAAAGATAAAAATGCTTCACCAAATAATTTGAAAGAGCTATCTAATAATTGGTCAGAGCATATGGGTGACAATCAACCTAGTGCCTGCATACAGACTGATGGCCAGCTGCCACTACAAACAAATGAGAATGGAGAGCAAATACTGAGGTTCTTTTGGCTAGATGCTTGGGAGGACCGTTTTGTGAAGCCTGGGGTAGTGTATTTATTTGGGAGGGTGTATGTGGACCCAAGCAATAAAAAAGCAGGGAGTGTGTCATGCTGTCTGATTGTAAAGAATGTTGATCGGCAGCTGTTCCTTCTACCACGAGAATATGTAAGTTTGAACATTTTGATATTAGCCATATCGCAAATTCTTAGCAGTTCATTTCACCCCGGTATTTGGCCCCGGCACTGGCTTCCACTTCCGAACTTTGACGCGTTTCATTTGTTATTTTTTGACAAAAGAAAAAACCGGCCAAGAGCGTGTCGGACACACCCAAAATAGGGTTCCGTAGCCATTACGCAAAAATTAAGTAATATTTTTATATCAAACTTTCAAGGACCTAGTTTTTTATTGTACCATTTTGTCGGCATAGTTTACATATATATCCGCGCAAAATTACAGCTTTCTGGCATTGATAGTCCCTGAGCAAAGCCGCGGACGGACGGACAGACAGACAGACAGACAGATGGCGAAATTATAAGGGTTCCGTTTTTGCCATTTTGGCTCCGGAACCCTAAAAATAGGTCTCCAATATTTTCTACCAATCTTACTGATGTAAAAAACAGAATAATAATATTTTTATCCAAAAACTAGCTAATTAAAACTGCTATCCACATTGCATACTAGTTCTTAAGATTCTGCAATTTAAGTTTCATTTTAGGCCATGTAGTAACTAGCGATTGTGATTGCGTAGTGAATAAATCTCTGCAATCTGCTTAATCTAACATAGTAACAAAGGCAATGCATTAGCAGCTTTTAATGTTTTTTATTTACCTTTTGTATATTAATAACTAATATGTATGTCCAGCATATTTCTGTCTTATGTACTGATATTTTTAGATTGTAACAGGTACAAAATAACAAATTTATAAATTGAGTAGGAATCCTTTGACAACATGACGATGTTGTTTTTCTCTATGCTCCTTTATTTAACTTTGTTGAGACAGTTTCAATTGCGAGCGGAATCTGCTACGAAGTCTGTGCTGATGGAAGTGCTTTATCTGCAGTATTCTGTTGCAAGTTAAATACTGCCCTTACAATGCCTACTCTGCGGGTAAAATGACATTTGAAAATGCGATTTTACGAATTAAACGGCTCTTATACAATACAAACAATTGTTACAACAATTAAAATTAGTGCTGTGCGAACATGCTGTATGTGTTATTGATAGTTCTTTTAATAGTTAGTATATAGATAACTAGCTTAAGCCCGCGACTTCGTCTGCGCGGATCTAGGTTATCGCGCGGTGGCGCCTTCTACCGGAATAAAAGGTATCCTATGTTGATCCTTGGGGTTCAAAATATCTATATACCAAATTTCATCAAAATCGCTTCAGTGGTTTCGACGTGAAAGCGTAACAGACAGACAGACAGAGTTACTTTCGCATTTATAATATTAGTAGGGATTGCTTGATTTGCTGCCCTGCAATTTGTTAAGAAATTATTTTTTCATGTTATTTAGTTGTATGTAGTTAACCTAACTTTATTTATAAATAATACAGATGTGCTCTAACACTGGGTTGGTCTATCATCAATATCATCATGCACAATAAAAACCTATGGTTGTCAGTTGTCATGATTAAATCACTTTGATTTAAATCATGATTTATATCGTGGTTTTTTTTCAAAAATAATGATTGATTAAATGAAATTGTTCTATTTGTCATACAAACCAATTTTTATTATTTTAAATAAAAGATCAGAGATATGTACGTACTCGTACATACATGTTAATCTAATTACATTAGAATTATTATAATACCTATTTAAATAGAAACACCAACTTTCCAGCTTTTTTCGTTCCTAACCTATTCCTGTCTTGAGAATGTACAAATCCAAAGGTGGAAAAGACTCTTTCTACTGATGCTGACGATGCGATGGCCCCAAATAACTCTCAAAATTGGATATATGTATTTTGTTTTGCGTATTTTCTTATTTATTCGTATTTCTGCCTATTCATTTTTTTTTAAATCAATGTTTTTTGATTTTTTGCAAAAAATCGTGATTTTTCTCCAACCATGATGGATGTTGCTATTTAGCTTGAGCGAAAATAGGAGACGTGTGAGAACCAGAACGCGCCCAGAATCCGTTGAGTTTCCCCATACTATGGTGCCATAGGAAAGCAGCGAGTAAAAATATGCACAGTATGCTTGTTTTACTGTACCATCCGCAAAAATGGGCTTTAATTTGCGCAAAGCACAGGCTGCACTGCTTAACCTGCCACACATAATTAGTTAACAAGACTTTTCCAATTAAGATTCGGATCCAGGGTGAAGCCCAGGACCCTAAACTGTCAGCATAGCGGTATGGAACCTTTAATACACGGCGGTGACACGATACTTCTACGTCATGGGTCCGTTCGCTGAGAACCACCGCTGCAGCTGCTCACGCACCTTATTTCGTCGGGTGACAAGCAAAAGTCACTAATTACCACCTAAAGTCAAGAGGGATTATCAAACTTATGCATTAGCATTGTAAGGTTAATATTCCACATTTTTTTGCAGTTAGTGCGTTTTGCTTGTCACCCGACGATTTATTCTGTTATATATCTTATGTGCTTGTCTGTTACGTCAGGCATCCGTCCCTCGTCCATACCTACAGCGATAAACAACAACTTGAGATTGTGTAAGCAGCGAGCCTGCGAGCACACGCGTGATGCGACACTTGCTCTTGCTTTGAATGTTTTGATCCTTACCTAAATATCTGTGCTATTGCTTGTGAGATTAGTAGGTACAGTGCACTGCTCCGTTTGTAACAATGGAGAATCGTAGTACTAATAAATAACAGCTTAGAACTGTTGCGTGGACGGATGTCGAAATAAACAAAAGAGCTCAAAGTTATCTTTTTTTACATGACCAAAAGAAGTTGTTTGAATTTGGTTAATCTATCTATCTTCTTCTTCTATCTTCTATTTAAATAAAACAAATCGTAAAATGTGTTGCTAAGCGAAAAACTCGGGAACGGCTGGACCGACTTCACTAATTATTTTTTTGTTGCGTTCGTTATTGTCAGGGGAAGGTTTTTATGGAAGAAAATTTCAACGGAGGCGAAGCCGCGGGGAACAGCTAGTAAATAATATTTTTAATTAGTTGGATAGTTTTATTTTAATTTACTGACAAAGTGATAGATAACCCTTACACTCGAGTTGGCGGCGTTGGTATGTTCGGAATAGACACAAAGACAGTTACTTTCGTATTTATAATATTAGTAAGGATAGGCATTATTTATGTATATTAATTATAAAACAAACCTTGACATTGCATTGCTATTTAGGTCCAAGCCACGTCACAAGCAAGTGTCAAATTACTAGCTACAGGGAAAATTAGTCGAAATAATTTGCCGAATCCGGCCCACAGAGCTTGTTTGTTTGTTTTTGGCATTGGGTAAAAGACAAAAGTCTTTGTTGCTTGCAGCACTATGTCCACAGTTTTAGGCCAGCGGCTTGCTCTTCATTACTCTAAGCTCTTATGTATTAAAAAATGCTAAGCGAATAAATGCTTCTGACTAATACTTAACTTCGAAAAATTATTTTTACTTCCATTTGGCGAGAATCCATCACTGTTTTCTTTGTTTACAAACATAATACATACATAGTTGTATTGTAAATATATATTGTAGTTGTTCCATACTAGCTACCACTATTACATGAGGCTTTATTTAGAGATTCGCTATCTTATATATTAATTAATACCTGGGCGACCGAGCTTTGCTCGGGCTAAAACTCTTTAACAAGCATTTTTTCAGAGATAAGATCAAGCTAGATCGATTTGTCATCCCTGAAAACCTCTACATACCAAATTTCATCGAAATCGTTGGGGCCGTTACAAGAATTGCTAATTTAAAGGTAAAAGTAAAATAATAATATTTACACATATTCCAGAAATTGGACCCCATTACTCTAGAGCCCACCGATGAAGAGGTAACCATGATGGATGTGTACGAGGAATTCAATAACTCTGTGGCTAGTGAGCTCGGCCTGAAAGAGTTTAAATCACGAAAGGTCACAAAAAACTATTCATTTGATCTCCCAGACATTCCTGCCCAATCTGACTATCTGGAGGTCAAATACTCGGTAAGTATACAGTAAACAAACATTTTTTTAGAGCTTGATAGTCAAAATGGCTAAAACAGAGCACATAACTATTAAGTTTCGCTATAATTTCTGTCTGTCTGTCCGCGGCTTAACTCGGAGACTCTTAGTACTAGAAAACGAATTTGGTATATTATGGTACATCCATGGTAATAATCAACGTCCACAAGGTGATAAAATAATAATACATTGTGTCTTAAGAGAGGTAAAAAAGTAATACGAATGAGAGAAATAGAGAACAATGTTTTGTTTAAAAACTCACAACACAAAAGTAGAGCCAGCTGATAAAGCCAAAGGTTGAAAAGAAATGCAATATCTTTTATGTAAAAAATATTAAAATCTCAGAACTTTTAAGTAAACAAAAAAGTAACAAACATATACACACTACCACTTTTAGGCGTTCATGATATTATTAAGATTGATGAGTTGGTCATTTTATCCAGGCATCGTTTCCGGCGCCTCCCTCGGGTAACAAGTACCGGACGTTCTCCCATATATTTGGCTCAAACGCGTCCTCGCTGGAGACGCTCCTGCTGGACAGGAAGATGAAGGGCCCCAGCTGGCTGGAGGTGGCGGCGCCCGAGCCGGCGGCGGCGCGCGTGTCGTGGTGCCGGCTGGAGGCGGGCGCGCGCGCCGCCGCCCTGCGCGTGCTGCGCGCCGGCGCCGACCTCGACCCGCCGCCGCTTGTCGTCGCCACTGTAACTATACCTATACCCTACTCTTCGAGCCACCAGACAGAGAGCGATCCAGAGTTCAGTGTACCGAATCCGCGGTCTACTACTTACAAAGAACACGAAGTGCAGAACGCAGAACTCAAAACGCTGGAACGCCCTCTGACTGCACGGGCTCTTTAATTTATAAGTAGCCGTGTTCCATCTCTCCGCTGATGAGCATATTATGTCAAATTGGCTAGCGCACCATTCTGTGGTAATTTTGAAAAATCTCACCATAAAAAAAGGAGTTTCTGCCAAATTTCAAGTCTCTAGCTGCAGTCGTTCTGTCAGTCAATCAGCCACGTTACTTTTATAATAGTTCTGAAACACATGAGTGTTTTTCACAAATTAATTTTCATAATAATATTAAGATATGGCAAAATCAGGAGTTGTCAAATACCGTATTGTTGCATTTTAAAGGAGTCGATGATAGTTAATGTAAGCTTTTGTTGCTACTATAAAGGTCACCAACCAAGGGCATACGAAATAATTATGGCATGCGAAAAGTTACATCATTTTGTAAGATTAACATGGATTAATAAAACAAATAATAGAAATGCGAAAAGTAATAATTAGTGATGTGAAGTATTATTGATGTTGACTGGAGTTGGGAAAAAAGTTAGGAGTGATCTTATCATAAAGCGACTAAGAAAAAAATATGTGATTCCGGTCTCTATATTACTAACATGCGCTACTATCGCAAACTTGTTTAAATTTGTTGGAGTACACACATGGCCTAAACGAATCCTGCAAAAAATAGTATAACCAAGGTCTATGTGGAAGAGATTTTTGGTCAAGGCAATAATATTTATCTTTAGATTAATTAATAATTCACTGTCTTCCATTCTTGCTATAAAAATGATTTGGGCAGATGGACCAGATCGTGATAATAATGAATACATACATAAGAATGTATCTCCATCAACGATAGCCTCGTTTGCCAGTTTGTTGGTTCTCACATTTCCTAAAATAGCTACGTGTACATGTCTAGGAATCCAAACAAAGATGGTCATGTATCATGGTGGACCGTGGGCCGACCCATCAGGTTGCAATGAGCGCTGCAGTGGTTTATCTTTTTTTAATGACATTTCTTCTCTTTTGGTGGAACTGAAGCTGGAGGTGCCGTTTGATAATTATACAATTATTCTTTCCAGATTAATATGAAAACCATGATGAATCCACAAACGAAAAAGACTAAAATCTTGATGATAAGCTGTCTAGTGCATAACAGCTTTCCTGTCAATAAACCTCCGCCGAACCCGCAATTCCAACAACACTTTTGTGGTAAGTAGTGAAATCCATACTAATATTACAAATGCGAAAGTGTGTCTGTTCGTATGTTTGTCCATCTTTCACGTCGATTTTTGGCATAGAGATATGGGCCAGAGAGTGACATAGGCAACTTTTTATCCCGCAGAAATGCACAGTTCCCGAGGGAACAGCGCGCGATAACCGAATTCCATGCGGGCGAAGCTGCGGGCAAAAGCTAGTGATCACGTTGCGCTGCGTGTCAGTTCAGTCCTTGAATTAGGCTCCTGTTTTGATTACTCCTTTTTTTGCAGTGATAACAAAATGCAATGATTTGTGGCCATTGGATATAAAGCAAGCCATCAGCCAATACAAAGCGACGAAGTTAACAAAGTGTGACACTGAGAGAGAACTGCTTAACTACTTCATGGTTCAGTTTTGGAAAATAGATCCCGATTTGGTCGTCGGCCACGACCTTCAGGGTTTTCAACAAGATTTGCTAATAGGAAACGTTCTAGATCTGAGCATACCGAACTGGTCCCGCCTGGGACGCCTGAAGAGGTCGGTTGCGCCGCAACGGAAGTACGCTGGCAAGGATGCCTTCCTGGGGCGCCTTGTGTGCGATATTAAAGTGTCAGCTATGGAGCTGATCCGAGCCCGGAGCTTCGACTTGGAGACGCTGTGCGAGAGCGTGCTGAAGCTGCCACCGGAGGCGGGCGTGGGCGTGGGCGGGAGCGCGGAGGAGCTGGCGCGCTGTTACGAGAGCAGCGGCGCGCTGCTGGCGCTGGTGGCGCGCGGCATGCGCGAGACGGCGCGCGTGCTGGCCGTCATGTGCGAGCTGCGCGCGCTGCCGCTGGCGCTGCAGATCACGCAGATCGCCGGCAACGTGATGTCGCGCACGCTGCTGGGCGGCCGCTCCGAGCGCAACGAGTTCTTGCTGCTGCACGCCTTCACTGAGAAAGACTACATCGTGCCCGACAAAACCTACGGGAAAAAAGCTGCTACCGACGACGCGCTCGACGACGATGACCAGCAAGAGCCCGGTACGTCAAAAAAGCAGGGGAAAAAGAAAGCCGCTTATTCTGGCGGACTCGTGCTTGATCCCAAAAAAGGGTTCTATGACAAACTGGTCCTGCTCCTAGATTTTAATTCTTTGTATCCAAGTATCATTCAAGAATACAATATTTGTTTCACTACAATCAAGAGAAAAAATACGTGTGTTTCCGACGAGGATGTGAACAATCTCGTGCTCCCCGATCCTAGCACCGAGCTAGGCGTGCTGCCTACGCAGATACGAAAACTCGTCGAAAGCAGAAGGGAAGTAAAAAAATTAATGAAGTCTCCCGATCTGCCTGCCGATCAGCTGATGCAATACAACATCCGGCAGATGGCGCTGAAGCTGACGGCCAACTCGATGTACGGCTGCCTCGGGTTCGCGCACTCGCGCTTCTACGCGGCGCCGCTGGCCGCGCTGGTCACGCTGAAGGGGCGCGCGCTGCTGCTGGAGGCGCGCGACGCCGTGGCGCGGCTCGGCTACGACGTGCTCTACGGCGACACCGACAGCCTCATGGTCGACACCAACTGCCTCGACCTCGACCACGTCTACAAGATCGGCAACGACCTCAAACGCGAAATCAACAAGAAGTACAAGCAGATCGAACTCGACATCGATGGCGTCTTTAGGTATCTCCTGCTATTGAAAAAGAAAAAATATGCTGCTGTGTTAATCAGCAAGAACAAGAACGGTGAATATATATTTACTCAGGAGCACAAGGGGTTGGACATCGTTCGGAGGGACTGGTCTCAGTTGGCCGCCGAGGCGGGAAAGTTCATTTTGACGCAGATACTGTCCGAACAGACTGCGGATGAGCGGCTGGAAAGTATACAGGCTCATCTCAACAAGCTGAAAGATGACTTGGTAAACGGTGCGATGCCTCTGTCTGTGCTGACGATAACAAAACAGCTGACAAAAAATCCTAATGAGTATGCCGACAAGAATGCACAGCCGCATGTTCAAGTCGCTTTGAGGCTGAATATAAAAAATAGTAGACGTTTTAAAAAGGGAGATATAGTTCCCTATATTATTTGTGAAGATGGAACTGCTAATTCAGCCACGCAGAGAGCGTATCACATAGAAGAACTTAAAAGTTCAGAACATTTGAAAGTAGATTACAAATACTATTTGGCACACCAGCTCCACCCAGTGATATCACGAATATGTGAGCCGATCGAGGGCATGGACCCGGCGCGCGTCGCGGACTGCCTCGGGCTCGACCCCGCGGGCTACAAGCAGGCGGCCAAGAAGGAAAGCGCGACTACCGACTCCTACGAGGTGGAAAACGACCATGAAAAATATAGGCATTGCAAACAGTTCGTATTCACTTGCGCGAATGACAACTGTAGAATGGAGAATAAAGTAAAGGAAACTTTTATAAAATTGGATAAGGACACTGTAACATTTCTGGAGTGCTGCCAAAACACAAAATGCTCGGTGAAACCCTATGATTACTTGGCACGCATCCAGAACGAGCTGAGCATGCAGCTGCGGCAGTGGCTGGCGCGCTACTACGGCGGCTGGCTGGCGTGCGAGGACCCTGCGTGCGCGCAGCGCTCGCCGCGCCTGCCGCAGGCCTTCGCCGGCGGACACCCGCTGTGCCCCGCCTGCGAGAAGGGCGTCATGTTCAGGGAATATACAGAAAAGGATCTCTATCTTCAAACTAATTTCTACATCTTCCTTTTCGATATCAACAAAAATAACACATCAAGTAAGTTACCATGTCTCTTATAATAAATAATTTAATAATATAGGTTTTGATAATAAGCCAAATATTTACTGCATTCATAAGTGTAAAATGCCCGTGTATATAGCTGGCCACACACGCTAGGTCATAAACGATGGTTATGACCAGAAAATATCACTTTGCATATTTTAAAATTTGCTTGCACAGGCAAGGAGTCATGTCATACAGACATTCAGTTAAGCCTGCTCAAATGTACTGTGACTTTGCAGGCATAACCATCGGTTATAATAATAACCTAGCGTCTGTGGCCGCCTTATGAGCATATCGAACTTAAATTATACACATTTTCGTCACTAGTGCGAAAAACTCATTTTTTATGTCAAGTGCAAAAATAAGTATCCGAACCACTCAAAAATATGTTACTACAGCCGTATTGCGTCGGAATAAGAGACTGTGGTACCTACTTATTTTTGAAGCTTTGAATAAGTTTAAATTTATTCATCTCTCCTGTTTGGAAATACCCATATCCCCTCGAAGTATTGGCTATCTCGGGTGAAATGGGTCACTTTCCACCCTTGGTTATTAATTTACTATTACACTTGACTGTACGATGCTGAACCTTGAAGTACACTTGCTAGAGTTCATTTAAAAGATTATAGACTTGGCATATTACAAGGTTTCCAAAGTAATTGACACGAAAATTACACTTTTTGCTTGTTAAATTCAAATTCAAAATTTCTATTCTCTGGACGGTTTTCAACGTATCAGGTATCATTAGATTCGTCAAAACTATTGAAGTGACATAGGGAGTACTCGTATAATATTTCAAAATGTCGCCCTCGAAGGAAAACATGGAGGGGGCAATTAAATAAACAAATAATTGTGGCTATATGAGTATCAATAAATCAAAGTTAAAAAAATTTGAGCTGCTCATGATTTTGAATGGGTCCCGACGGTATACTTTACTTGCCAGAATGGGGAACAGATGAAAATTTTAAAAACGCTTGAAACTTTATTAACCTATTTCAAAAAAGGAGGAGGTTATCAATTCGATTGTATGTTTTTTTATGTTTGTTACCTCAGAACTCCGTCATTTATGAACCGATTTGAAAAAAATATTTAGCGTTTGTCTAGGAATGTCTTTACTTAGGTCCCATAAGCACCAAATCAGGATCTGATGACTGGATCTTAAGGAAATCGAGGGAACTCTTTAAATGTCGTAGGGACACCTATAGTACATTGGATATAATTAGTAGTAACTCATGCATTTGCTCTTGAAAATCATCATTTGGTGAAGTGGATGATGAAGACCACAGTTGACCATCGGAGTTACTACTCAATAAAAAGTATTTCACGGGTTAAATTTTAATTACTTTAACACAGTTGCTAAGCAATTTATGCTCCTCGTAATGCATATGGTGAAATGGGTGTTGAAGCACCAGGACACCTCAATATTGAACGTCTCTGCATCGGAAAAAGCAATCTTTCATTAAAGGTGACGAGCAGTTGATATTAAACTATTGTATCTTAGATTATTTACACTAAAAAGCGTGAAAAAAAAATTATAACAAAAAATTTAACCAACTACAAAAAACCATGAAAATAATTTTCTACCAGTTTGAAGTCGGTCGGTGCCTCAGCACGAGCCAGCAGGAGTGATTGAAATTGAAGCCCAATAAAGTGCGTAGGTGAGGTAGATGACTATAGGTCCATTCCTACTGGCTTGTGCTGAGGCACCGACCGACTTCAGACTGGTAGAAAATTATTTTCATGGTTTTTTTGTAGTTGGTTCAATTTTTTGTTACAATTTTTTTTTTATCGATAGGAATAAGCTTTCTATTTAACAGAAAAAAATATCAGATTTTTAAGTAGTATCATATAATTTAAAAAATCGGTCAAGTGCGAGTGTGAGCGTCTCGCGCATGAAGGGTTCCGCACCTCCGTACAATGTTTTAAAAACAAATAGTACAGTAATAATTTTTTGTAAAAAAATCTTTAACAAGCTTTAACAAACAGGGTCGGTATTTCCATGTCAGTATAATAAGTAAAAATTATTTTTCAATGTTTTTTTATTCTGGACAATGGAACAACCCGTAACCGACCGGACTGACGTAATTTGGCGGTAAAGAAAATTCTTCCATTATTTTTAAATTAATTATTGCTACTTAAAAATTGATGTTTTTTTATATTAATTAGAAAGGTTATTCTTATTCATATAAAAAATTACAAGCGTTTAAAAATTTTTCAGACATTCCCCATTTCATGTGCCATAATATTCCACTGCCATACTGCTGCTGCTGTAATGTTTTTCTTATAATTTCATTTGCCATACTCATTGTTTACCATATTTATCAAATGACAGATCTTTGTTTACCTACCATAATATTAATTTCAATAATGTAAATTTTCATATAGTACTTTTCGGGTAGGATGGGTACGGCGACACAATTTTGCATTTTTTCCATTCCACGCCATGAACGTTTCAAGCCAATAATTTATATAAAAATATACTTGAATCCCGAAAGAACAAAAAAAAATATCTCTATTGCTTTTCGTAATAATAAAAAAAAACACTTAAAAATATGTTATTATGTTTTAAAACTAAAAAGAAAAATTTTAATCTCTTCAACTTTCATCCCGTAAAACGGAACTCTATTTCAATAGAGCTTGACTTTTCTTATCGACCGAATCGATTCCACAATCTTGTCAAATCGTTTGACTCGCATCATCTGTCAATTAGTACAAGAGCGAAGGTCCTTAAATTCGTATTGTTTGATGTTTTAAACATTTTGTTATTCAATTTTGTTATTACGGTTTTTGTTATTTTTTTAACGTTATTACTTTTAATATAGTGCCAAAGAAGACCGCATGATTTGTGAGATCCCGATAGACAATCAAAAACATTAAATAAAAAGTTAGAGCCTCCTTGAAGGCTCCTTGAAGGCCCGATGCTAAAAAAACATGATTCATAAACGTCTGTTAGCGCTAATCAGTCGATCAAGGTTCTGCTAAAGTTAGAGGACCGTAGACCCTCCTTTATCTCCCTGCTAAGTCACAAAATGGCCGCCACAAGTTTGAACAGCTGACTGGCAAGAGCAAAAAACGCAAATTAAAAAAAAACCAGGAAAAATTATTTTCAGGAATTTGTATTTACAAAATATCTAAATTAGGTATTCATTACTGCTACTTTACTATTTTACTAACAATAAATATGAAAAAAAAAACAAAATTAGGATGATTAACATAATTACGGCTTTTTGCACTTAGGTACAATATAAACATGCGGATCGGAAATGGCGGGAAAACAAACATCTCGCTTTTTTTTCCTGCTGCTGTCATTTTTTTTTTAAATTATCGATGAGGCCATTTTTGTCTGATTTGTCAAGATGGCCAACATAACGCGTCTAACCCGTCTATCAGCAGCTCAACAACTAGCAGACTGCTAGCAAGCGTTTATGAATCATACTTCTTGACAACCGTCTAACAAGCTTAATCAGTCTGCTAAGTAACAGACCGATCAAACCTCAATTAAGGTTTTTTTATGAATAAGGCTGTAACTACGCGGGTGAAGCCGGAGGCAAATACTAGTTAAAAATATAAACTATCATTAATAAAATCGATTACACACCCTTAGCATATTTAAGCGAGAATCGCAATAAATCGATTCGAATTTACATTGTCACAACCCTTTAATTGCTTAATGACATGTGTCACCACTGTCACCGTACCCATCCTATCCGAAAAGTATAATCATTGTAATCATATAGCGTGTCAACCCTGATTAATTCTGCAATACAATGTCAACCCTTAGAAAATAATTTTAACAGTTAACATTGTATTGCAAAATGACAGTGAGTTGACTCAGTATTGCAACACAGCGTCCAATGAGGGCTATCGCGTATGAATTCGCCACTAGAGGCGCTAGTGTAGCGTGAGGTCTCCGAAATGTCAAATCTCATAGTTTTTGGGTGAGCTACGCGGGTTTATTTATAATTAGAATAATTTTGTGAATATTTTGCAAAAACAAAACGGGGACTATGCAACACTGTGGCATGCTCGATATTTTTATGGTACGGTTTTAAGGTGTATTAAATATGATTTTAATCTAAACTTTTGTTTTTATGCTTGTAATAACAGACTGAAAGCCATACTTAAAAACCTCACGCAACAGTGCGCCATCTAGTGAGACAAAAAACGATAGCCCTCATTATCACGTGCCCGAATGTCATTTCATTTGCCATCCATGTAAATGGTGATTATCGACACTATAATCTTCTATATTAATAATTTCGTACCGGTCTACGGTAGACTCGAACGAAATGCACATCAAATTGAAGAGCGTAAAAAAATTGACAATCCGAGTCGACAACTTGTAGGTGGAAAATTCGGATTATCGAGTATTATTTTCAATAAAAAATGGAATAAATTACTAACCCCCTTATTCATAAACGACAATCAAACCTATTTTAGTTAAAATGCCGCTAAAATTCGTTTGTCCTTATCTGTCACTTCGACATTTGTATTTGTTAGAAAGGGACAAAGCATTTGTTAGTTAACATAGGCTTGTTAAGTTTTATGAATAAGGGGGTAAGTATATATAATGGCGTTGCGAAGTAAACATGTCAACGTCATCACGCGACACGGGTGTCACAGATTCGTATTTTGTTCTCCATTATGACCTCTTAGGTCTAATTTCTATGATTATGAGACAGAAAATCATAGTTATTTGTGGTTATTTGGTTAAAGAAGATTTAAGAGAAATATCTACTGGTGAAATACCGATACATAGGTATAGGTTAGATGTGAAAGTATTTGTTAATATTGCTATAATAAGGCTGGGAATATACGTCAGATTTTTCGATAAGTACGATAGATAGTCTTTAGTGTCAATTTTTTTTTTACAAACTGCTTTAAGTATATCATTATGAGTCTACATTATACCCGAGCGAAGCCAGGGTTTCATCTAGTATAGAATATTATACTGGATAAATCCCATACGTCAAACAAGCCTTTGAATTAGGTCAATTTTACCCACATAGGTTAGGTTAGGTTAGAATTGCGACAAGGCTCGAAGCGCCTCAACTACGCGGAATAGGCACTTGTCCCACCGCCGACGATGAGCGAGAAGCGATCAGAGCGCGTAACTAGAAACGAGTGGGCGAGCAGTGAAAAGCCGAGTGTTCAAGCACGACGGGCGATTACTCGCTCCACTCGCTCGAGCCGGGCGGCCGCCAAGCTAACAGCGCTGAGCGAGTATCGCTGAGCTAGTTTTATAGCTCAGCGAGTTTTATAGCTCTTGTCGCTGCGACAAAAGATGTAAGAGCGAGTTCTCGCCGGCAGTGTGAACCGCCAGCGATCAACTATTGATATATATGTCTCTTTTACTCACACAGGATCTTTTATTCGTTTCTTGGGCGAGAAAATAGTCGATAGCCAATCGTTTCCTCGCCGGCGGTGAGACAACTGCCATAGTAGCTCCGCGGAGCGGAACTCCGTCGACATTAATTACCTACAGTCGACTAGGTTAGGTTTATATACATAATTAATTAAGGTAAGTACCTATAATATTATTCGATGTTCAAGGGAAGAAGACAACAGTTAGATAAGTAATGGAAAAAAAGGCATGGATTCAAAAATAAATAATATTTATTTAGTATGGCGTTTGGATATTCTATTAATATTATTGCACTTAATAATATGGAAATCAATACGCATGGCATTCGTATCATTATGGCATCTAAATTTCGGGAAAACCAGAGTACTTATGTCAAATTACTTTTCTAGTAAAATATAAAATAAAATATAAATAATAAAAGAAACATTCGGGCAAATCATATTATAGCATATGAATTTCAGGAAACAATAATAGTTTAGGTTATTTAACATGATTTAACGTGTCTCATCACAACCGCGTTAGAATCTAGTCGCCGGACATTAGACTGGCCACGACTAACTAAACACGACTATTACAAAAGAATAGTATTTTTCAACCTCTTGTGTAACTTAACAATATGTTGGTATGTTTTTTCGCAGAAGTCCGAGTAGCACCACACGTCGCTTCAGCTTTTCAAGTTCTGAAGGAGATGACCGAAGACTGGCTAACGCACTCTGCTTATTCGATTATCGATCTTTCAAAACTTTTCCGTTTCTTCACTGTTGACCCTAAAGCTGGAGCTAAAGTTAAATCAGAAGAGCTCGAGATCGACATACTACCCGAGACTGAACACGTAGATGCCTTGATGGAATGGGGCTCATACTGACGTAAATTTATATTAAGATAAGACGCTAAAGTAATGACATGTATCATATTTTTTTTTAAATATAAACCTGTGTAAAGTTATTTGTCGAACTGTATTCGTATCCTGCTTATTGATTAATGAGCACGAGTATGTACATACAGGCTGCTTAAGTAAACAGAGGATAACCTTTGATTTGCAGAGAAGGCATTTAAGACGTTCGAACTTTGAGTTTTTAGTAATGTGAATTTAGGTTTAATAAGCGTTAACTACGAGTAAAACTGAATTCACTGTTTAGGGTTCCGTTCCTCAGTCGTTAAAACGGAACCCTTATAGTATTACTTTGTTTTCCGTCTGTCAAAATCCTTTTCCTCAGGAAGGCGTGGAAGGTACCACTCAATTTTATCTGAACTTACGCACTAAATAAATACTCAGATCTGCTACCCCTTGCAGCAGTAAAAAATCAAGCTTCGAAGTCAACATAGTCAAAAAGTACAGGTCCTAAAAATGTGATTCCTGTTGCTCTTGTAGCTCTTACAGCGCAGCCAAATAATAATCGTCTTGTTTTGTAAATTGTTATAGTTAAACCTATCTTATTGGTATGTATATTTGTATGGCGGGGCGGCGCCCGCGGCGACTCGCGGTGGGCGCGCGAACAAACAAACTTCAATTCTCGTCTCGTCTCGCCTCGCCGGTGGAAAATCACCATTACACGGCCGCTAACCAGACTTCCCCGGCAGTCCGGTCGCTGCTCGAGTGAGTGTTTCGATTCCGTAATGTGGCTATAAACGCTCGGTATGTACTAAGTAACTAGGTGTACCTATATAGTTACCAGGGCTTGTTAACGTTATCAAATTCACATTATAGTAACGTTACGTAACGGTAAAATCGTAAAACACCTTGTACCGGTATTAAATTATAACGTTACTTGATAAATTAACTTTATGGTAACGTTAACCAATTAACCTTACTTGATAAGGGTAAATTTTCTTTACCTAGGTAGCTAATAGTGGGGCTTGTTAACGTTACCCAATTCACATTATTATAACGTTAAAAAAGTAACATTACTTCAATCGATAATTTTTGTTTTTAGTGTTTCCGTGAATGAGACTTCAAATATTACCTTTGCGATTTAATATACTTGACCTCTTCGCGACGAGTGAAGTGAGTGAATATAACCTAACCTAACCAACAAAAAGTTGGAAAACCCCGGCTTTGTCACTTCAAAGTTCAATATCTCAAAAATGGCTGAACCGGTTTTGATAAAACAAGTCTAAAAACCATCGCTAGAAAACCTGCTTTCAATAACAAAAACGCATTTAAATCGGTCCACCCGTTTAAGAGCTACGGTGCCACAGACAGCCAGACACACATAGCGGTCAAACTTATAACACCCCTCTTTTTGCGTCGGGGGTTAAAAACGCAAGTTAAGTAAAATGCAAATAAAATATTTGAATTTGAATAAATCTCTAGTTTATTTATTTTTTAAAGATGCGGAACCGACAAATATTTGCGCCATTTATTGTTTGATTCGTCCGCGTGGAATAGTAATTTTGGGAAGTATTTAATTTATATAGGATACCTATTCTGCCAATAATAGTACATAGAAACTTCTACGGTTTACCAAAAATAACCTATTTTAATACATTGCTCCAAATATAAACTACTAGCTTTTGCCCGCGACTTCGTCCGCATGGAATAGTAATTTTGGGAAGTATTTAATTTATATAGGATACCTATTCTGCCAATATTAGTACATAGAAACTTCTACGTTTTACCAAAAATAACCTATTTTAATACATTGCTACAAATATAAACTACTTTTTTTTGTTCTTCCATACATCCATCCGTCCGATGTTCTTTGGTAAAACATAAATATTTTGCGGGTAGCCTAGCCATATTTTAGCAATAGGACGTGTATCTATCTACCCTGCCAACACAAAAGGATTAATTCTTCATAGTGAACTATTGACGCCTTACGTCCTTTATTGTAAGTCAAGGCATTTTTACTAAGCATAGCTACACATATTTCCGATAAATATGTAGTAACTTGTTTGGAATTCCTTAAGAACTTTCATCCCTATATTTTCAAGTAAATAGGTCGAAATTTGAAAAGCGCCAGAGCAAATGTTTTTAAGGGTTCCGTACCTAAAAACAAAAAAAATGGAACCCTTGTAGGATTACTTTGCCGTCCGTCTGTCTGTCAAGACCCTTTATCTCGTAAACGCGCGGAGTAAGGTATCGAGTTGAAATTAAAACCCTAAACTCAGGTCAATAGTCCAGAAAGCTGTGATAAAATCAGACTTCTAAGTCAAGGCAATCAAAAGCTACAGTCGTTAAAAAGGTGTTTTCATTTTCAAATTGCCTCAACAGAAAACGTTATAGGGTAGGTACTTCCAGCTGTCCTAGAAACTTGGAATTTTGCATAAAGGTAGCTCTTATAGCACAATAAATAAGAAAAATCTGAAAATCATAATTTTTCATGTCTGACTGTCTATGTGAATAAGCCATCTAAAATGACTCCACATTGCGTACATTTTGCTTATGAGCTTAGAAGGCTCTGCTAACACTGCACCATCCCCACTGCTAACATCCCCTCGTAGGTAACACTTTCAAAAACGCTTAAACAAATATCTATTTATTTCTTATAAGTAGCCCAATGCCAAGTTTCATAAAGAACCATCGATTTATCTTCGACAATGTCGATCTTCCATATAAAGTTTCATCCCCTATTTCACCCCTCACAGGAAGAATTTATAAAAACGCGCGAACAAATCTATATTAATAATTTCGTCAAGGGGTACGGTAGACTCGAACGAAATGCACATCAAATTGAAGAGCGTAAAAAATTAGTCAATCCGAGTCGACAACTTGTAGGCGGAAAATTCGGATTATCGAGTATTTTCAATATAAACTTGAATAAATTACTAGGTATATGGCATTGCGAAGTAAACATGTCAAAGTGGCGTTAGTGTCACGTCATCACGTGTCACAGGTTCGTATTTCGTTCTCCATTGTGACCTCTTAAGGGCCTCCACATACGGTACGATTCGTCGATTTTCATCAGATCGATCGTACAGACGAATCGTACCGTATATGGGGCCCTTTAGGTCTAATTTCTTTGATTATGAGACAGAGACGTCATAGTTATTTGGGCAAATAAGATTTAGGAGAAATATCTACCAGTGAAATACCGATTCGTAGGTTAGCTGTGAAAGTACGTTTGTGATATATTAAGGCTGGGAGTATACGTCAGATTTTTCGATAGGTACGACAGTCTTTACACTGGCAAAAAAATTTTTTCAAACATATTACTATGAGTCTACATTTTACCCGAGCGAAGCCGGGTTTTCATCTAGTATGTATTAATCTCTTATCACGTGCCCAAATGCCAAGTTTCATAAAGAACCATCGATTTATCTTCGACAATGATGATCTTCCATATAAACTTTTATCCCCTATTTCCCCCTCACAGGAAGAATTAAAAAAAAAACGTGTGAACAGATATCTATTTATCTCTTTTCACGTGCCGAAATGGCAAGTTTAATAAAGATACATCTATTTATATTCAATAATGACGACCTTGCATACAAACTTTCATCCTCTATTTCATCCCCTCACAGGTCGAATTTTCAAAAAAACTCAAACAAATATAGAATTATTTCTTATTAAGTGCCTAAATGCCAAGTTTCATGGTTTTATCTTCGACAGCGACGAACTTCCACCATATAAACTTTCATCCCCTATTTCAACCCCTTAAAGCCTCTTTTTTTCGATAAAAGATAGCCTATGTTCTTTCCCAGGGTCTATTTTATCTCTGTACCAAATTTCATCAAAATCGGTTCAGCGGTTTAGGCGTGAAAGCGTAACAGACAGACAGATTTTTGTAGTTGGTTCAATTTTCGGTTATAATTTTTTTATATACTACCAGAGCTTTCGAAAAGACCATCATTGGCAAGAAGAATGCGCCGCAAGAAGCTTAGCAGAAAGTCATTTTCTCAAAACGGTATAATTACAATTTTTTTAAATATGAAAGCTAGCATAACAAAGTAAATTAAAACTACATATATCAATTAAAGATAAAAATTATAGAGATGTCTTCAAACTGGTAGAAAATTATTTGCATTTTTTTTCGAGTTGGTTAAAAATGTATGTTACAATTTTTTATTCGTGCGTTCGTTATGTTAGGTGTTAAAAATTAAAAAATAACAAAAACATCATTAAGATTAATTCATTTATTTACCATAGAGCTATATCTAAAAAAAAAACAATAACCTAACATATTTGTTTTTTTTTACTGAAAATCGAGCAAACAAATAAAAAAAAAACTATTTGATACACTAAGATTTAAGAATAGCAAACGAGGTACCAAACTACATCAGTTAGATCTGTGATAACTAATCCGGGTTAAGAGTTGGAAGTAATAAAGGTGTATACAAATGAGGGTTTCTTGAAAGGCCAAACTCGCTAGGTGCTGGTGCTGGCCGAGGCCAAAGGGCCTTTTACAGTCATGTTACAGTCATGCTTGCGATTAGCTTATAATTTACTTAATAACTAATCATAAACTCGACCCAAATTTCACAAATTGCAAACAGACCTTACGATACTAGCGCCAACTACCTTGTCAAAAAGAAAATTAGATGTTTTCTATCGCGCATACACGTAACTTTTATAAATAAGTATTTATTTTAGTAATACGAAGACAATACCTAAAAAAGGGCGCGTTCTAACCAACCTTCATTGAGCCGCCGTTCTTCCTCCTGTCCCTATCCAAGAGTGCATAGAATGCCTAAAATTGATTAGCGCTAGAACCTCAACGCCCCCTATTTAGTATGGTATTTGAACAGGTACTATGACACTAATTTATTAATGGGTCAATCAACTATTTCTTGTTGTTATTCTGTCCCGTCAGCGAGGGCACAAATGTAGTTACATTTTAATAGAAATATTGTGTCACATTATACTAACATGCTTATTAGATGATCAATTATAGAATGAATTTAAAATTATCACAAAAATGCATGTTTGGCTGAATCCTATAACCTTAAACAGTGGCTGAGGAAACCGTAACCATAGCAACGAGTGACAAGAAAAATTGATCGACTCTAATCTTTAACATAACGTGAAAACAATTCTTTAAAATAACATGAAATACAAAATTAATGTAAAGTAAAATAAGTTAAGCCTTGATCTTGTAACCAAAGTATCAAAACCCATTAGAACAAAAGCTATCTGTTGATGCGAGATGATCATAGAAATGTTGCTAAATATAATTTGATTTACATTGCTGCGTATCGGACTGGTTTTAAGGTTGCCAAAACAAGGTTTGCTTTACATTGCTCGTGACAAGTTATACTGGCCAGACAAGCGCAAACTTTATTCAAATAAATCTAAAATAATGTATAGCAGTATAAAAAGACCATAATTGTGTGGTGTCAACCTTCGACTTTACTGAATAAAAAGACATAAATTTTGATAAATCGTTACGCAAGATGGGTCGACTGGCGTCTTCCGTTAATACTAGTTTATAGGTACACGGCCCCTCATTATTATTTATTATTAACCTTACTACTCGTAACTCATCGTAACCAGGATAAGTACGCCAATCTTGGAACAAAGGCGGCTCAATGGAATAAACGTAGTATAGTTAATTTTGTCAGCTATAGTAAAATCGGAACATATTCAAGTACTTAATAACGGTTCACAATTAGTTGCAGCATTAGTTAAAGTTTAAAAAAATATTTAATAGTAAATCAACTACATTATTTTATCCTAGTGTCTTACCAATACATCGATTTTTAGAAAGGAGGGAAATAATACTACTGTCCAATTCGATTTTTGGCTAGCCGTTAGTCATGACAGTTTCATTTAAGGTATGCCCCACTGCAGGGCACAAGCCTCGTCTCAGAACGAGAGTTCTTGGACCGAAGCTCTCACGCGGGACCAGTGTGGTAGGGAACTTCACAAACACTGTTAAATTTCTTCGCAGATATGTGCAGGTTTCCTCACGGTGTTTTTCTTCACCGTAAATTTCATGGTAAATTACAAATGTAAATTCGAAATGATAATTATTTAACCTACTTCAAAAAAAAGGCGGAGGTTCTATGCGCTACGTTAATTCCATCTCAGTAGAGAAAAGGTCTTCGCACACTATATAACAACTCAACAGCCAGTCCACTTGTTGCAAACTCCGTTCTTTCATATTATTTTTAATTAATACAGTAACCATGTAAAACATATGAATAAAGTCAGTTGTGTCAGGAAATTGGTCTCATCGGTTATTTGTTTAGCTATCCTTTAATTATTAAAGTTTAATATTTCCGTAACACGACTCACAGTTAAATATTGACATTTAAGCCTTGTGCCGTACGTACCATTACAGTACAGTACCATTTTCAAAATGTATGTACAGGTAGTGTACGACGCGTAGTCTATGCGCGTCGACTACGCATTGTAGTATCGACTCGGACCAATTTGCTACATGTTGCCCACAAGTCGGCCCCATAGCAAAGAACTACGTGCTTGCGACCGGCGGGCAACCCGCCATGTTCAACCGAGAACAATTTATAGAAGCCGAGCTGACGCAGTTGACTACGCATGGCTCACACGTTGACACCTCGTTGTCTACTAGTGACCATTGGATGGATCAACTAGTTGGTGACTTAACCGAAAGTTCGACTACTTTGTGCCGCAACGGTGTGGAATTACTAAGTATGTGAAGACCTTAAAAGAGTCGCGACATGTACGTGTATTGTATGTAGATATAATCTTAAAATAGAATTCATGGGTCAGCCAGCGACAAGCCTCATTTTTAACCGACTTCAAAAAAGGAGGAGGTTTCTATGTTCCAATGTGTGTATTTTTTTTAAATTCTTAAATGAGAGGTATTAACTAATGAAGTTATACCTACCTACAAATTGAAGCCAAAATAATATGGAATAATAAGACAGTGTAGAGGTAACAAGTACTCAAATTTGTCGCAACGTCAGTTTACCTATTGGGTACAATAAAAATAATTATGCTAGGTTGTACCCTGGTAACAAATTGTTGTCTCGTTAGACGTTATTGTTATTAATAGACAAAAGTTTCTAATAATATTCTGCACTATTACGTAGAAAGGGTGCGTATTCAAGTAAGTCATAACCAGCGCCAGCTTTGACGAATTTTGTCACGTATAAAACCTCTGAAATTGGATACATGCACCTTATATAATTATATTAACTTAAGAACACTTAAATAAAAACCTCCATTTCGCATGTTACTTCGACTGGTTTTAGTAATAACCACGACCCCGTCCTCTCATAGGTCCACCATGCCCACCGAAATTTCCCCTGCCTCTTCGGCCATAATTGTTTTGCTCGTAATTACCAAACTGTTGGTTCATATTTTCGTTATGGCGTGTATCGTAATTTTCTTGCATTCTACCATTCATGTAGTTAGGCCTGGATCCTTGTTGGTTATAGTGATTGTCCTGGCCAAAGTTGTTATTGTACCCAGACGGCCTCAACAGTGGGCCTCTAACATCCTGTGTGTTATTCATTGGCCTTTGATCCCAAACATTTTGATGACTACCGAAATTTGATTGGATAGGTGGTGGCCCTCTTAGGGACAGCCCCTGCTGACTATTAAAAGGAATATGTTGTGGAGGTTGATGTTGTTGCTGGTGATACTGTTGTTGTTGTTGCTGCGGCGGTTGCTGCTGCGGACGCTGGTGCAGGGGTTGCTGATGATGCTGGTTGTTGTAGGGAGCAGGTTGTTGCGCAGGCGATGGTAACTCTATGTTGATAGGCTGATTACTTTGCGTTACTTGTGTTTGCATGATCGGTTTGATAGCTTCTGAGGGTGGACCTAGAGGCGGTATCGGAAGGTCACCAAAGGAGCGAAGCTGCGGGCTGGTGGCCACGACATCGGCCGGCGCAGCCGTCGTGGACTGGATCGACGCATGCATTAGTGCCAGCAGGTTAGCCGCTGAACATGTGCCTTTAGACACTTCTGCTGGAGGACCTTTCACAACTTCAGGTTCAACTGCTGGTGTTTTGGTCTCTTCTAAAGATTTCTTTACAATTTCCATCTCCTGGCGAATTTGATTTTCTTTCACTTTCTGCGTAACGGACTGGAGTACCTGAAGTTAGATTTAAAATTTAAGTGTGACTAATGACCATGCTAAAACAGTTTGGACTAGGTTTTTTTATTTGTTTTTTACTAAATTGCTACTTATTAAATGTAAAATTTTAACTTTGTTAGCGCACATGTGTATTCGACATCTTCTTAATGGCTACCTACACTCTTGACAGAGTGGTCGTGGTCGTCGGTTCACGAGCAGTAGTGAACCTTCATGGAGACTTTCTTCGGAATATAGCGTGGTGATTTTATCATGCCTTCTACACCGCAGTACAGCAGTCCGGAGTTCGTAGTGGGCAATAAAGAGCGCTGATGCCCAATTCTATCACATCAGTTCCTTTAGTCGCCTTTTACGACCCCCACGGGTCACATAGATCCGTCATATTCTAGACCCGGGCACGGCACGTATTATGTAAGGTGCTGACATATTAGAAATCAATATTTTCAGAGCTGACAGTACTAGTCTCCTGGAATATCTTTAAGTATAAAACATTTTAAAAAAGCTAATGTTAGTTGCTGGAGAAAATTTGGGAACAAAAATTGCTGCGTAAAATCAGATTGTTAATGTGGAACTGCTTAACCATTAATATCATACTGGCCACGTCACGATAACTTTTAAATAAGAATCCTACTAATATTATACTCGTAAATGTGAAAGTTTGTGTGTGAGTATGTTTGTTACTTCTTCATGCTGAAACGGCTGGACGGATTTGGATGAAATTTGGCAAAAAATTAGTTCATAGCTTGGATTAAAATAAAGGATACTTTTGATCCCGATATTCCCACGGGATAGGTATAAAATCTCTAAATAACAACCGCTGGGCTTAGAGTCATAAAATTTGGTATGTAGGTAGCTGGACTACTTTTTATCCTGATGTTCCCACAGGATAGGGATAAAATCTCGAACTAATAACCGCTGGGCTTAAGTCATGAAATTTGGTAAGTATTTAGATAGCTGGGCATCTGGAATAACACATAGGCTACTTTTTA
This sequence comes from Choristoneura fumiferana, assembly GCF_025370935.1. Classification (NCBI taxonomy): domain Eukaryota; kingdom Metazoa; phylum Arthropoda; class Insecta; order Lepidoptera; family Tortricidae; genus Choristoneura; species Choristoneura fumiferana. The sequence continues at coordinate 17,988,715 of NC_133472.1, forward strand.
TCCCGATATTCCCACTGGATAGGGATGAAATCTCGAAATAACAACCGCTGGGTTTAGAGGCATGATATTTGGCATGGGTGTTTTAATTTAACGTCAATGAAAACCACGATGTCTGTAATTTAATAAAATCCCGGAATTCAATGTAACTGCTGTATCTAATGATTTACGCGTGCGAAGCCGCGGGTAAACGCTAGTAAAAAATAAATGAAAAAATACGCTGATCATTCCAAATTAGGTACTCATGATAAACACGATGTTCACTTGACATGCACAGAATGATTGTTTGGTAAGAATTTTTATTTATTTATTTTGGAAAATGAAAGCAAAAAAATAATGTAAGTTTACTTAATTAATTAATTACTATTTAAAATTAAATGATTTAATGAAAGAACGTCTCTGAAAGTATTGGCACCTAATTTGTTAGCACTTATCTTGTAATCGTTACGCCGTTTAGCAATTCTGACCTCTTCGACAGTGTAGTCGTCATCGTCGCTGTCGACTGGTATGGGTTTGGCACGCTCGGGCGCTGGTGAGACGGAGGCAGCGGGTGCGGGGGCGGGCGCGGAGGTGGGCGCGGCGGCGGGCGCGGGAGCGGGCGCGGCGGCGGGCGCGGGAGCGCTCGCGGCGGAGGCGGCGGCCGCGCTCACGTACTGGCGTAGGCGCTCTACGCGCTGCGGCTCGCGCGCCTCCAGCTTCTTAAGGTAGGCGATGAGACTATGTTGCTCCTCCGCCGACAACTCGTTGAAATTTTTCAACAACGTTTCCAGATCCGAGTCCGAAAGTCCATCCATAGCGTCCGGTGCCTCTGGTTTCTCGGTTCTAAATTTAGAAATCAAAGTATAAATATTTTAGACTAATTGACTATACTAATAAGTAACAAATATAGAATAACTAGCTTTTGCCCGCGACTTCGTCCGCGTGTACTTTAGTTATCAGGGCATATGTTTTAATTAACCCCCGTTATAATTGTGATATTTGTATCTGTGTGCATAGCGAAGTACTGCCGTAAACGATAGGTAACAGTTTACTAAAGTAATTCGCTATAAACAATATTTTTTACCAGTTTTGAAGCTAGTTTATGAAAAGTTTAATGCAAAGCATGAGAGTAAATTAATTATTTCGTGTGCTTCCGGCGAGAACCGAATCTTTCCTATTATAGAACCCAAAGTAGGTAGGTATATATATATATATGTATCGTTCATAATTCATAATATTTCATAATATTTTGTAAATTAGGTAAATGATATAATAAATAAAAACGGATAATCACACAAAAATTATTATAATTATTATGCACAAACCGATGCGTAATTTTTAAGTTAGGTAAGTACCTACTGCATAATTATTTGCAGATTTATTTCACACAATTTTAAATATCTATTTAATTTCCACATTTTAGTAGTACATTTTGTACGAAAAACCAACTCCCCTATTGAAGTCGCTAATACCATACGGATCATTTTAATTGTGACCAGCCATATTTTTAGTCTAGAAACAAGGAAGTCTCATAGAAGCTCCCCCCTAATAAATCGAAAGCTGCTTCTTCTTTCTTTATCTTTGCCTACGCAGATCATTTTTATTTTTAATCAGGACCCTGTAAGTATACCAATTTTCATAATACTAACTCCAGAAATGAGAAAAAATCCATACAAAGTTTACCCCCCATTTTACCTCTTTAGGGATAATTTTATCTATTTCACCTACACAGATAATTTTTAATTCTAATCGAGAACTTGTATGTATGTATGTATGTAAACTCTTTATTGCACATAAAAATAAAAATACAAATACACAGAGAGGGGAACAAAGGCGAGCTTATCCCTAAAAAGGGATATCTTCCAGCTAACCTAGTTAGGAGAAAACATTTGGTTATATAGAGGATAAGCAGACAGTATACCTATAGTATAGTAGACTTGTATACCTATTTTCATACTTCTAAGTCCATAAATGAGAAAATTACCATACAATCTTTACCCCCCATTTTACCCCTTTAGGGGTAATTTTATCAATTTCATCAACACATAATTTTTATTTATAATCGAGGACTTGAATACCTATTGTCATACTTCTAAGTCCAGAAATGAGAAAATTCCGTATAAACTTCACCCCCCTATTTCACCTCCTTAGGGGATGAATTTCTAAAAATCCTTTTTTAGTGCTCACTTACATCATAAAAAGAATTCCTGTACCAAATTTCAAGTTTCTAGGCCTGTGCGTTTGGGCTGTGCGTTGATCTATAAGTCAGTCAGTCAGTCAGTTTCTTCTTTTATATATATATAGATTAATCCTAATTGGATATCGTCAGTAAAAATAGTGCCTTTCGCTGGCATTGCGTGTACTCGCCTCCTATCGTTCTCGTCGTAAGCCGACTGGAGCATCTGCAGCGCCGAAGCTGTTCCGCTCAGTGATTTGGACGTCTCCGAGGCCACTTTGTGATCACCTTTGTTTAATTCTGCGTTCCGCTTTGACATTTCCTTTTTTAGTGCTGCGTTTCGCTTTGAAGTTTCCGCCATACCAACCTATAAATAATATGACACTTAAGTTTCCTAAACAAAGTTAATACGGAAAGTTACAACGGACATATTGGGTAATGGTAAGCAGTGCGCCGCTAACTGGTATTCTGTTTTCAAATTCAACCTGTTTCCAACTAAGAAAAAATGTAGCTGTATTTATTCAGCCACCAGTCATTGCTTATTAAGACAATGCGTAAAAAGAACGTACTGAATAACAATGTACACTTTCGTTTGGTATTTTTGAGTGATATAAATGATGGGGTTTGCGTCCTAGGCCAGATTTACAGGTCTAATCAGGTCAGATTAAAAAAAAACACCAGGGAGAACAATGCAAAGGGTAATAGCGTATTGTGTCTTAAACATAGTAAGCAAGGAATTATGAAAGAGACTCGTATTAGAGGTCCGTCAAAAGCTGAGGACTATTTGAGTCGAGCCTCGTAATTCCTATACCACCCAAAATCAAACCAATATTTAATTGATTAGAAATATAACTACAAAAACAAACCAAAATTTAATTGGTGAGAGGACGCGAACAAGGTCTGTACTTAAGGGAAGGCGACATATTGTAATGAGTGGTGGAAGGGAGGTGTGTGTGGTGTGCGTACCACGGCGTCGACGAGCTGCGCCAGCTCCTCGGAGGAGACGTCGGTCTTGCCCTGCGCCACGAGCGCGGCCGCCATCTGCTGCGCGATCTGCGCGCGGTCCACCTCGCCCACGCCCGCCACCGCCACGCCCGCCGCGCCCGCGCTCTTCGCGCCCTGCGCCTGCGACACACATCACAAACATCTTACATTGACATCACCTGCGCTTCAAATAGCCTACCCATAGTACAAACTTAATCACAAACATACAACAAAATAAGTTTGTTGTTAAAAAAAACATTTTTTAGTACAAGCTTTTTTGCTGACTGTACTTTCTGTTGACTGTATTTGCATTGTCATACTACATTTCAGTACCAAATTTCAATTCGATGCCATTAACCGTTCGGAGGAGTTCCGTCCTGCAGAGACGATCCTGGCTGGAGCACTAGGATATCAGTACCAGATTATTGTATAGTCACCTGATTTATATAAGTATGCCAAATTCCAAGTCAATCCGACTACTGAAAGTGGGTCTAATTCAACTTGCAAGATTTGACCCACGCATACATACATAGGAGACCCACGTGCCCGTTTGCCATCAAGTCGAAAAAATAAAAAAAATAGGTGTACGTTATGCCAATCCAGTTTATGGAAAGTGTAAACAAACCGATTTCATCAAAATTCTGGTATAAACACCCACTGGATCGAATCAATAACACATTTATCTGTAATTCGTGTCTTTTAACTAGACGTCTAATCACTTTTTTTCATCAAAATTCACTTGATTTCAATATTTAATTACATTTGAAAAATCCTCGTCAAAATCTGACGTTATTTCTTGAATGAAACTCGTGAATAATCTGTAGTAGCATAGACTAGCGTAGAGATTGTGGAAAACTTGACATTTTAAAAGTCGATTAATACTCGATTAAATAAGCGATTATTATTTATTTACTTTAAAATAAAAAAATAAAAGTTACTTTTTTTATAAAATTAAATCAAGTATTGTAAATAATAAAAAAAAACAAACATTGGAACATAGAACCTCCTTTTTTTGAAGTCGGTTAATAATAGACAAAATACTTTGGCCTCATCCTCGCTTTCCATCAGGCGTGATTGTGGCCAAACGCAAGCCTATACTGTTAAAGAAAAATTAATCGATTTACTTAACAGATTAATAATTTTGCAACAGGTTCTTGGTTTTCACATCATTAAAAGTCTGTGGTCGAGTTAATGGCGTCTTTGTTTACCCTTTCTATAAATTGGATTGACATAAACTATACTTACATTGCAAAGTAAAAAGAAGCTTGTAATAGGCAATTATAATAATTATTCTGTCAGTTAGATTATCAAAAAATATACGACACGTTTATTTTTTCTAATATTATAGGCAGTTAATGTTCCGCGTGACGTCACACCTACGAAACAATCAGAAAAATATGAATACAGATCCTTAATGTTAAGTCCATAAAGTCGTGTATGTATACATATTTTTGTTACTTTGGCCGTGTCGATATCTTTGCACTTGACTGTACACTTTTTACTAAGAAGTGACGTCACGGCCCCTCACTCCCCAACTTTGACGCGCTTGATCTTTGTAATTTTTTGTTTGATTGACAAAAGCAAAAAATACGTGTTTAATATTTTCCGATAATCTAACTGCCGGACTAAATAGAATACTTTTCTTTTGGTAGGAATCAACCCAACCCAATCTAGAATCAACAACAAGATGAAAAACATATTTTTACGACATTGCTCCAAAATGTGGCCATAGATAACCTAAATCCAGTACCCAAAGCTGCCCGATATATTTAACAGCTGACTCATTTATGGCTCACAAAACACGACAACAATATTTTTCCCGGGCGTGCTGAAACGATAATCGGATCAATCAAAAGTAATTGTCCGCTGCATGTGAAATGAAATTGATCAATGAGAATGCGTCATTAGGTGTTTTTTTTCAACGCATAAAATGTACAAAATGCCTTAATTTTATTAATTACTAGCGTTTACCCGCGGCTTCGCACGCGTAAATCATTAGATACAGCAGTTGAATTGAAATTCGGGGATTTTATTAAATTCTCGTGGCAATTCCCTAAAATTACATCGTGGTTTTCATTGATGTTAAATTAAAACACCCATGCCAAATTTCATGACTCTAAGGCCAGCGATTGTTATTTCAAGATTTTATCCCTATCCCGTGGGAATATCGGAATAAAAATTAGCCTAGTGTTATTACAGATTTTCAGCTACCTACATACTAAATTTCATGACTCTAAGCCTAGCGGTTGTTATTAAGAGATTTTATCCCTATCCCTCGGGCATATCGGGATAAAAAGTATCCTATGTTTTAATCCAGGTTATAAACCATTTTTTTGCCAAATTTCATCCAAATCCGTTCAGCCGTTTCAGCGTGAAGGAGTAACAAACATACTCACTCACTCACTCACTCACAAACTTTCACATTTATAATATTAGTAGGATGAAAAAACGCCACAACGTCGCAGCCTCAATAATAATGTTCATCCCGTCGATACCGTTAACACTCCCCTCAAAAAATAACGTACCTACTTAAGTAAAGATTACGAATCGATAATATAATCTCCACAATTTTCGGATAATGGTGTATTTTAGATTTTAAAAATGAAGAATAATGTAATTTTTATGAAAAAGGATTGAAATATATATTCGTTGTCAAATATTTATGGTTGATGGTTGGTTTATGTTGGTTGATGGTTTGAAAACCAAAACGCAATTGGACCTGTCTGCTAGTTCGCGCTGTTGTTGGTATGTTATCATAATTTTAATGTAGTGTTTTTTCAGGCAGGACGTCTGTCGGGTCCGCTAGTATTAATAAAATAGCAGGTAGTCAATATACATATTTTTTGTGTTAATTATAAGTGAGTGGGAGTAGCAACCTTTTCGGCTTGGAGTGCGTGGTCAGCCTTGGCGGCGCGCGCGCGCGTGTCGGCCACGTGCAGCGTGGCGGCGGCGCGCACGATGGCGGCGCGCACGGCGGCAGCCGCGCCCGCCGGCACCAGCCCCGCCTGCACGGCGCCTTTCAGCTTCTCCTTCGCCGTCTCCACCAGCACCACCGCCGACTCGCGCACTAGCAGCTCCTCTGACGAGTTGGCTTTTTCCTGTGCATTTCCATGTCCGATAAAACCAGATCATTCGGCCGCAGAATTTTTGAGAAATTCTCCTTATCACGCGAAAACATTGACAGAAATTTTGTAAGAAATTGGAATTGCAAGGCAATTATTTGAGACTATCAAAAAGCAACGATCAAATCTTCTTTTCACCCACAGACAATTGTTTTGGTGAAGTATACAGGATGTTTAGTAGCTAGGAGCAAAGCTTTAAGGGGGTGATAGCCGAGGTATTTTTGTAATTTTTTTTAGTCTTAACCGAAATTTGTTTTTTTTTTAATTTTAAAGTTTAGCAATTTTAGTTTAATACCCAGAATTTGATAGTCACGAGTCAATATTGCCCTAATGAGCGTTAATTTGTAAACAAAATTCTTTTATTTTGGATAGTTTAATGTGTTTTGGACCAAATTAAATAATTTTTAAGTGTCTTTCTTGCCACGAAAACAAAATGGAGGCATTCGAAATTACTAAAAATGTCTTAGGTTGGAACAGTCATTTTTCTAAACCTTAAAAAAATTAAAAAAAAAACCTTGAATTGTTCAAACATTTTTAAAAACATGCCTGGTTATTATTTCTTCTTTTAATGTATCACTCTTTCACATTGCTTCCTAAATCTGACATAATAAGTAAACTCAGGGAGCACTCGCTAAGAATGTACTAGTCTTGAAATTTCACGTTAAAGGTACTAGTAAATTACGTGAAAAAAAGGTAAAAAAATATATTAATCTTCAGTTTTTTTTGTGATTTGAATAGTAAGTTAATTCATTTAAAAATAAATTTTTACATTAAAAATCAAATGTCTAAAAATTTCCACAATACCATCACAATTGGGATGCACCAAAAAAAAAACAACCTATACATTTTATTTTATTTTTGGAAAGAATAGGATATTTTAAGATACCATTTTCATTGTTTTTGAATTTGGATGAGTATTTAATTTTTTATATTTTTTTTACGAAATACGCTGGATGACGTCACAGTGGGAAAGCCACGTTCCATTGCCTAGAAAAATTCAGGTCGTACATAACCAATACATAACGTAATCTGTGGCATTACAATTTGACAATTATTCAAGCACGGCTTAGGGTCCTAAATGAACCATGACGAATAGTTTTATTTATTTCTCTTCTTTTAGCTTCGATTATTCCTATGTTTGTTTAATGGTGTGATAGAATATCAGATTTAAATAAAAATATCTATATATTTTTATTTAAATCTGATATTTAAATTCTTTTGTATTTACTTGTTACGTAGTAATTTAATAATTTAATTTGTAAAAATACACTGGAAATACTCGTATACATTTCGGACTTTACGATTAATGACAACTGTTTAAAGCCGGGTGCGCATCATGTAATTAAAGTTCTATCTTTGTCACTCTTTGCTATTATAAGCAGGACAGCAACATTTCAAACTATCAATTTGCTTAAGAGTGTAGACCGGCTTTATAACTGCCTTTGTGACGAGACACTGCAGGGGTCAAATGAGGGTCATTACTAAAATTTTGTTTATTTAATTCAGTTTATCACATTTTTGGAATCTGATTTCTGAAAACGCTTCACAAAGCCTATTTCTCCAAATGGTTTTAGATTTATTATATGTTGTCAAAAATTGGGACATCCCAATACGGTATTTGACAACTCCTGATTTTGCCATATCTTAATATTATTATGAAAATAAAGATATATACAGATAGTGTTTAGCGAAGAGAAAATTTAAATCGGTTGAAAATTGGATTTATAGTAATTTTTTGAAAAATCTATATACCTCTCTCTTTCTCAAACGCTTTTCTGTATGCAGCAAGTATGGCGGTACTGGCGTGTGACGTCACATCCCAGCATGTCTTTCTCTGTCTAATCTTGAATTTCAAACCTTTATAACTTTTTATTTGTAAAGGTATCTTAAAAATGTTTTTTCTAGTCGATAACAGGCATTGTGTAGTTTTAATTTATAAAACATACAAAATAGTCAAATACCGTATTGTTTGTTCTCGGGGCTTGGATGTTTATAATGTATTTAAGTATGTATTTACTATATAAGTACGTTCGTCCATATAACAAGCTTTGCTTATTTTTGCTTAGTTATCAAAGTTTTGAATTTAGAACACCTGTACTTTTAAAAACATACATTTTTAAAAATAGAACGTTTGAAATTTGTTGAACTTCCAATTTCTAATTTTCGCATCTTGTCTTTTTTTATGATTCACTCCAGTTGCCGGAAGATGGATCCCATTTTCGCTGAGACGACGAAATGTGTTGTAAAACATCCTGACATTTGGTAATCTGCGATTTGGATAATGCTCCTCGTACATTCGCCGTGCCAATGCTCCATTACCGTTAACCCTGCCATACGTGAAGACGATGTTAGCATAATCTTCGTTGCTATAATTAGCCAAGTTTATGATATTTAAATTACAAAATGTAATTCTTGAAAGCCGCAACAATCGTTCGCTGAATTTTCATAAGACACTATATTCGAAATTGGAAGTTCAACAAATTTCAAACGTTCCTCATTTCAAAATGTATATTTTTAAAAGTACAGGTGTTCTAAATTCAAAACTGATTTTGAATATTAAACTTTTTTATCAGACTGTAATGAACTTTGGTGTATTGCGATGGTATTGTGGAAAATTTTAATCATTTGATTTTTTAATGTATTTTTTTTTAATTAGTTAATTTACTATTCAAATCACAACAAACTGAAGATAAATGTTTTTTTTATTATCTTTTTTTATTTAATTTACTAGTTAAGTACCTTAAACATGAAATTTTAAGACTAGTACATGTGCTCCCTGAGTTTGGTTTTTTACTTTTTATCTCAGATTTAGCAAGCAATGTGAATGAGTGATACCTTAAAAGAAAGAACAATAAACAGGCATGTTTTTAAAAATGTTTGAACAATTCAACCAAGGTTTTTTTTTATGGCACAGTAAATGACTAACGAACCTAAGACATTTTTAGTAATTTCGAATGCCTCCATTTTGTTTCACTGGCAAGAAAGACACTAAAAAAATATTTAATTTGGTCCAGTACACATTAAACTATCCGAAATAAAAGATTTTGTTTACAAATTAACGCTCATTGGGGCAATATTGCCTCGTGACTATTAAATTCTGGGTATTACCCTAAAATTTCTTACAATTAAAAAAAAAACAAATTTCGGCTAAGACATATGGCTAAAAATGTTCGAAAATACCTCGGCTATCACCCCCTTAAAGCTTTGCAGGTAGCCACCAAACACCCTGTATAAACTTATTTGCCAAATAAACTATTAAATTCACTACGTTCTACTCTACTGAAATGCTTTCACACACACACACACTATCTTAGGTGCCCTGTTATATTTTAATCACTTCTATTATAAGTACATATAACATTATCATCACTTACACATCACATTCTACATACATACACCCGCATATTTCTATACATATACCTCGGTTTCATTGCCATTACATGATTTAATCTCAATAATATTTAAATATTGTAAGCTTGTATGATTTTATTCAATAAGGATATTTTGCTTTTATCTTGAAACAGTTCACTTGTAATGAATTTGGGAGTAGATGCTGACAACTGAGATACAGGTTTAAATCTAGGTTCAATGGTCTGTGACTTCATAAAATTATGTACAATCTAATTTTGATCAATAAAATATTATTATTATTATTAAATTACATTTGAAACTTATCAGAAACCGTTGTGAAAGGGTCAGTTTGGCTCGAGTGTATGTATAAGCGATTAAGGTAGTATATTCGGCAAACCTTCTCCATCTTGAGCGCGTCGGTGAGCAAATCGACGACCTTGGGTCCGAGGCTGCCGAGGTAGTCCTCGAGCGCGACCAGCAGCCGCAGCGTCACGACCACGTTCTCGGGCGGGCCGAGGTCGTGCGGCGCGCCCCCGCCCCCGCCCCCGCCCGAGCCCAGCGGCGCCCGCTCGCGCCCCTCGCGCCGCGACCGCACCGAGCGCGACGCCGAGCTGCCCGCGCGGCCGCGGCCACGCGCCGGCGACGACCCCAATGAATCGATCTCGTTGTCAGAATTCCACGGCGACAGACCATCATCCCTAACAAATAAAAAACCCTTTAAAGAATCCTTATTAATATTATAAAAATTCCACAGTGAGTATTTTTGTTGCGCTTTCACCCTTAAAGTACTCAACTGATCGTGATGAAATTTGGTATGGAGAGTTTTAGATACTTAGTTAAAATAACATAGAATAGTATAGGTAGTAGGACGACCGGATGGCCAAGTGGTTAGAGAACCTGACTACAAAGCTTGAGGTTCCGGGTTCGATTCCCGGCCGGGGCAGATATTTGTATGAATAATACAAATGTTTGCTTTCGGGTCTTGGATGTTCGATATGTATTTATCTTTATAAGTATGTTTATCCGTTGCTTAGTATCCATAGTACAAGCCTTGCTTAGTTTGGGACTAGCTCAATTGGTGTGAAATTTCCCATGGTATTTATTTATTATTTATTTATAGTTTTATTACGGAAAAGTTTATAGTTCCGGCGGAAGCGCAATAAACGAACTATTCGCAGGCGAAGCCGCGGGCTACATCTAGCAAAACATATTTGAAAGGAAACGAGCACGTAAAGAACGCATCAACTGAGTTATTTTTTCTTCCAACATGGGCGATTACAATTAAAAACCGGCTAAATGCGTAGCCGACATAAATATAATATAATGTTTACTACGAATTATTCTTTTCATCTCAGTAGCTCAAACAGACAGGTTTTGCAATTAAAAATCAGTGAACAAAAACGGATTCACGGAGTTCCGTGAGATAAAGTAACTTTTTTTTAACCTCCAATGCAAAAAAGAGGGGTGTTACAAGTTTGACCGCTATGTGTGTCTGTCTGTGGCACCGTAGTTCATAAACGGGTGGACCGATTAGAACGCGTTTTTTATGTTTGAAAGCAGGTTTTCTAGCGATGGTTCTTAGACATGTTTTATTAAAATCTGTTCAGCCGTTTTTGAGATGTTGAACTTTGAAGTGACAATGTCGGGGGTTTTCCAACTTTTTGTAGGTGAGGTTATATTTTTATCTTATAATGCTAAATATTTGAACTTCACTTTGATCTGTCACTTTCACTTCAACACGAAAAAGCGAGGGATAGGATCAAATGTGTTGATTACAATTTTAAATTAAATTTATACCTAGTAAGTATAAAAATATATCGTTAAAATTTCATGAAAACGAAATATTTCCAAACGGTCAAAATTTTCCCGCTGTTTTAATAAAGTATGCAACCGCGTTGCACGAAAGCCACCGCTCTTGTATTTTTTTTTTCTAAAAAACGCGTTCGGAACAGGTAGTGCTTATCTTTTAGACTTGCAATTACAGTGCTTTCATTCCAGCATGGTGCGGGTGACACTTGATGCACGTTTCGTTTTACTCAAAAAAAGTTGCTGCGGTCTAAATATATGGAAGTATATTTCAGTTGTAGCCTGAATATGACTGGCGTTAAATATTAGAACATAAAGAGCTATGTTATACGCAATTAATTTAAGCTATCAGATTTTTATAATCAATTAATTAAATTCAAAGCACAATTAAGTGAAGAAACGTAATATGCATGTAATGTAATACCAGAGACTCCTTTAGTGATGGGACCTAATGGATCTTGAATTATATCGGTACTTATTCATTGGCAAGTAACGAATATTCTTGCAAGTAAAACTCCGTTTAGCCATACTTAAGTGGCAGCCTAGAATTTCACTAATATTTTCATCAAAATTTGCGTAATAATCGGATTAACGATGACATTAATTATGATAAAGATTTTAAATTATTCGTTTTATCGACTCAAGTGTCGACACTTTGACTCTCTAAGTACTGTAATAGTTGTAAAATTTAATGAATTTGCAACTAATCCATTTTTGTTTATGTAATAGAAATCCAAATAAAATCATATTTAGAGGTTTACATAATATAATAAACTAAACGTTTATTGTTCAACCTTTTTAATGACCCAAAGGTGTGTTGCAGTACTAAAAAATATGACATATTTTACAAGTAAATTATGACATACATATTTTTTTAAGTTCAAATTACAATGCATGTTTAACTTATGAGTACCTATGAGATTTTTATCGTACCTACTGGACACTTTTTTGTTCCGAATTCAAAAGCTTTCAAAAGCTTTTATTTGCCGGAGACTTTAGATCATTGTCTGGCATTCTTAAAAGGTTTTAAACGTGCTTATTATATTTGTTTCTTAATAATCCAATTATTATTATTATTATTAACAATATTTTTTATCACAATTAAATTGAATTATTATTATTATTTATATTGTTTGTTTCCCTTCGGCCTCTTTGTAAACCAAAGGTTCGAAGCCAGTTTAGAAAACAGAATTATTTTTCTTTTTCGGAAACCTGGTTTCGAATGACGAAAAATAGTTCTGTTTTCGAATCTGGTTTCCAATATAGAATCTTCTTTTGAAACTCATTCACAAATATCAATATGTACTCGTAAGTAAGTAGGTATATAATCTTACTTTCACAATCGCGTTTTTTCCCAATTTTAAACGACACAGAAATAGAAACAGAAACAGGTTTAGTTTATGTTAACTATACATCGACCCGAATGGCCAAATGGAGCTCCGTCAACACTGTGTGTCTGTGTCGATCCTGATTGAAAAAAAAACGCTACTGTGAAAATAAGCTTCAGTAAAAAACCAGAAGTCGATCACTGATCCTAGTTTCGTGCAAGAACAAAAAGTGTTTGCGCTCCACTCTCTCTCTCCACTCAAGCGATGCACTCCTACATATGCAATTTTACAACTTATGAAAAAGCACAATGTTTGTACACACGCACACAAACCGTATTCACAAACACAACAGTAACTTGCATGCACACGGTAAAAAACTTCTTGTCTGGACGTGACATTTGTACGTCACACATAGACAACAAAGTAAAAACAGTTAGAGCTGGGGCCATATCGATAAGAATGTCGAGCATTCAATCGTTTATACATTCAGTCATTCATTAAATCCTATAAATTTTCATAGAAAATAAGATTGCTATATTAAGGTTTTATAAGTGTTTAGAGCTTTTATAATGAGAACTGATTCTAGGCTTTATCAAAAGCTTTATATGTATATATAGCAACATTTTTACATAGGTACATGATATCTTTGGATAGTTATTTTCATTATTCGTATAGCATAGGTATCCAAAGTAATACAACAGGTTCCGAATTAATCACATTGTCTAGTTATCTCGTTATATGTTCTAGTGAATCTTAGATAGTGGCGAGAGCTGGATGGAAGCTCATAATACCGTCTTTCAGGCGGAATGCATGGGAATTATAATGACAACAACAGCGATTGACTCCAGAAAGATACAGGATTTCCTCATCCGTATATTTTCTTATAGAGGTATTTTGGAAACCTATAACAAGTAAATACCAACACAACTCCGTTTTATTATAATAACCCTGAAAATGCGAGACCATGATATAATAAATCATTCACTGATTCATTCACTCAATAGTTTATCGATAGTGGAAATATGTGTGTACCTTCTCTAGAATTGTATCGGAGACAATCGGTGTGGCCATTAAGTGGTCGATGAGATAATTGAGATAGCAATTAAATAAAATATTTTTTATTAAATATTTATAAAAAATAATACGTAAAAGTCAATTTATTAACGAACGAATAAAAAACAAAACTGCGCATCATATCTAGTAAAATAAAAATAGTGATAATAGCCACTTTCACATCAAACGTAACCACTTATTTGATTATAGGGACAGATAATAAATATGTAATAGCTTAAATAGGTAGGTACTGTAATCACACAAAACATATGTCGGAGTTGACCATGATGCTACATAACGCAAGTAACACAACACCATAATAGCCACAAGTATTGCTTGGGCAGAATCTCGGTATAGAGCAGTGAAACACTAGAGCGAGCGATACTACTACACGTAAGATAATTTCTTGGTATACGTCTGTCTCAAGCTCGCTCTAGTGTCACTTCACTGCTCTATACCGAAACACTGGCGAAGCAACAGTGTTAAAAGTGTTACTTGCGTCATATAGCACTCATGGCATACTCTATGGGCTATACTCCAACATATAAATAAAATCGTTCGTTCAATAAATTCCATAACTCAACAGCACTCGAACGAGGCGAAAAAAATGTCGGCGTCTGGCCTTAAAGTTTGCATTGACGATGTCAATCAAATAAATAATGTGATAAACGTATAATTCATAATAGCAATCAAAAATTCAATTAATCTATACTAGGTACATAATAATCATAAAAATGCCAAATTGACCAGGTTTATAAAAAGTTGGCCAAACTGGCCATCAATAATATTATTATAAACTTATCGTATTTTTACTGTTAATACACCAATAATTACGTAGGAAATACTTTCCGATGAAAAGTTACGTTTTATTTTTGTAGACTCGACGTGTCAGACCTTTTATTAAGCCCAAAAACACTGCATCCAGTCATTTTTGTCGGAGCTCTGTTCACTGACAAGTACGGTTCCGAAATGTCACGAGAGGCGAGCGAAACAGTTTTATTAAACGAGTATACCGGGTTCATACCTTTGGCAGAGGGGAAATGCGCTTCAAGGCTGCTCCGTTCTAGATAAATACTCAAAGGCTTCGGGTATTGACGATGAGACACGATCGTGATATGCGGTTCTGTTCTGTTATCAACTTGCAAAACTTTTCAAAGTTACCGTAAAAAGTTATGAAAAGAATAACCATCAGTACAAAATAAACCTTACTGTAATAATATTACGCTTCTTTATCTTCTTCTATTTTTAATACAATATGACTTTTTGTCATGATACAAATAAAACAAACTCAGCATTTTCGAATTCTTCCATCGTTAATTTAAACTGAGAACACCCTGCCTTAACACACTACTTTTATTTGGAAGTATATAGAGCTGTTTTTATACTGTATCTACTTCTCTTTGGTATGTCAAACGATTTTTTTTGGTCTGCTGTCGTTTAATATTTTTTTAATGTACTTCTCGAAATCTCCGTTGCTTCTATATTCGGTCTTGAACCTTATTAAAATATTTACGATCCACCCTTTTCTTAAAACTTTCAGCTTCTTTACAAAATATTTCTATACATTATAAACAATTTTCCGTGATTGGATATTTACAGAAATACCCTGTTTAAGTTGACTCGCCATGGAAATCAATTCCCGAAAAATAACAAACTAATAAATATGTAAGTGGTGGTTTTAACTGCTCTATATAAATTAATGAAAACACAACGAGTGCACTCTCCGCGTGATGGAATGCTAATAAGTCAATAAGACAATTGTCATTTTCTACAACACGAATCCTTCCGATTTCCCCCGAAACCCGAAGGTTTTTCTAAGAGCTCACGGATTGTATATGTGGTTTTATTCTAACCTTATGTTCTCGCTGCTGAGGTGGAAAGTTGTATACAAACATGTGTCAAACGAGACCAAAGTTACGCTCGTGATTCAATTATAGAATCCTCCGCTTGCACGGGATTCTAATTCAACACTCGCAGCAAAAACAACTTTGCTCTCTTGTTGCAGAAATAACTATTAAACTACTATCACTAGAAAGTGCTACTTCCTAATGAATAGAATACGTAGTTCTGTTAAATGGGTGGGGAATAAGGGGCACAATGAACAAAGTGGTACGCGTAGGGTAATGGCAGAGTACTGAAAGAGCTGTAAGACCCGAATTTGAAAGCATTATTTTTGAGCACAGCTAGAAGGTAGTCATTCTTTCATTATAAAGTATAACTATACCGAGCGAAAAAATATGGCTCTCAAATGTATGCAGTAGATAAGCAATTTTGTATGTACAGTGGACCAAATATTGTGCCGCTGAGAATATTTATTTCGCGGCATGATGAACATTGTTAGGAGTTTGTGCAGTGATACTGACAGTTTGAGTTCGTCGTCCGAGATGAGCACGGTCTGCAGCGAGGGCGCGGGCGCCGGCGCGGGCGCAGGGCTGCGGTTGCGCAGCGCGGCCTCGCGACGCGACAGCGGGCTGCGGCTGCGGCGCACCGACTCCAGCGTGAAGTTCGTGCGCGCCGGGCTGCGCGTCCTAACAGGACACAACCAACGCACGTCACAACAAACAATAACTCGCCAAATGTAAAATAACCCAGCAAAAGTCGTGTCCAAATAGGCGGGGCCTAAAAGTCGTGTTCAGAGCGTTATTACTCTGACATTTTCTTTGCATACGAACTCAAAAGTATTATTAGCACTCACGTTCTAGCTGTGAAAAATACATACAAAATGACAATTTACTTATGCAACAGTATATGGCACCGACCTGCGTTCGTGTCGCGGATCAGGTGAGCGGCGCCGGAGCGTGGGCGACTTGCGGCGCGCGGCAGGCGACTCCGGCGAGCGGCGGCGCAGCGGCGGCGGTGAGCGTCGGCGCGGCGGCGGCGGTGAGCGGCGCACCGCCGGCGAACGGCGCCGGCCCTCGCCCGAGCGGCGCCGCTCCGTGATCCTGTGCTGCAACTCCGGCGACCGCTTCCTCATATCAGGTGGAGAAATACACAACTTGCGGTAAATCTCGTTTACGACCACTTTTAACTCGGCGTCATGCAGCTCCTTCATGCGTGCTGTCCAGAACACTATCCACTCCGGTTTGAAATCATGTTTAGATGGATCTTTGCCCTCTGTTACAAAAAGAAAAACGTAATAGCTGGAGTTAATAAATGTTCTTGGTGATTGATAGCCATTAAATAGAAATGAAATAAGTTCAGTGACCTGTTTGTATTTCCTTGTAGCGGCGATTCCAAAATTTCTTCCACTCTTCGGGGTACAACGGGTGCTTCTCGGGGTTCTTCTCGTGATAGGCGAGGGTCTTCTTGGCGGACTCCTCTGCGGAGAGCCGCTTGTCTTCGGCCAGTTTTAACTTGTACTCGTAATTCGGTGCCCTTTGCTGTTTTTATAAATGTACACAAGAGCAGATGAACAACCGAACGAAATGTAACTACATAGGCATCATGTCACATTGAATAACAGGAACTTAACAGGGAGTAGGGGATCAAACCCTGAATGTCATAATTTTGTTTCAGACCATTTTTTTTTCTTATTTCGTAGCTTTTCTTAATCACTTTGGCGTTTTTGTAATTTGTAGCAGTTTACAGACTGACCAACTTATATGTGAATCAGACCAAGCAATAAGTACTACAGTTTTTGCGAACGACATTAAAACTTTTTCGATTCAAAGATAAGTTGGTCAGTCTGTACTACACTTTTCTTGGCAAGTCTAAACAAGTGTAATTACTGAATATAAGCCTCGTTGGATTCCTGTAGAGCTAACAAAAACATAAAATACAATTAGATAATCTAAAATTATGTATCTCATAAGATACAAAACCAAGAAAAGGGTTAAACTGACACTAAAATTACGTATGTGCAGATATTATGCTAGCGAGCGCTTAGAATAAATCTTTTTTAGTGTTGTCAGTAAAATAATGAGGGCGACAAGACAGGCGAAATATCGCTAGATGGTGTAAGTATCGTGAGGTTTTTTGACATAACCATTTTGCTTGCAATTGGCTCATTTAGTTATTAGCTAATTACAAGCAAGACCGTAACGTTATAAAACCTCACGATACTAACGCCATCTAGCGATATTTCGCCTGTCTTTTAGCCCTCATTCATTGCTTAATATATACTTGGATGTTGACTTATAATATAAGAAACAAAGAAAAAGTTACCGACCTTTTCCAGCGGCCTGGTCCTGTCGGCAGCGCCGCGCGCGAGCCGCGGGCGCGGGGGCTGGCGCGCCGCCGCTCGGGGTACGGCGAGTAGCGCGCGCGACCAGCCTCATACTTAGCGCTGTCCAACAATTATTCATTAAGCACCATTTCAATTGTTTTTTTTAATAAACAGGGGTTTTCTTTTTATGTTTTCTCTGTGGCATTTTCCGAAACGTGGGTGAACCTGACCAGGATCTTTCCACGGAAATGACCGAATACAAGTGATGTACAATGGTTTCGAAATGGTCAAAGAAAAGAATTGTATTTTATTTTAAACTAGTTTGTCCGCGACTCCGTCTGTGTAGTACGAGGGGTGATCCAAAAGTAAAGATAATGAGTATGAATTACAAAGCACGTGGTCAAGAAGTAAATTTAATTCGAAATCTTGTTTAGAAACCACGAATTTCTTAAAAAAATATTATTTTTTTCTTGACTAGTCAAAAAATGCATCCACCGCGGGCATTACCTTACTATTATTATTAGAAAAATGGTTGCCTCTTAAGGTATCCTCTGAGTCGTACAAAGAAATAAAAGTCGATGGGGGTTAGGTGTAACGAATATAGTGAATGTCGCAGAATTTCGAGCCCTGCATCTCGAATAGCAGCCATTGTAAACATTGTGTGTTCGTTTTGGTGAAACAGAAAGCAGGCTCGAAGTTTAGCTTAGTTAAACCCCATAATAGTGGCTCTTTTCTCACGATATTTAATCATTATTACTCCTTTGGCATCTATGAACACGATGTCATATCATAACTTTTCCCACTGAGCTTGCGACTTCATTTCTGCAGCGTTGGAAGGATGATAAGATAATATTTAGAAATAGAAACATTTATTCACTTTTCGCACAAACTTACAGAGCATACAAATTACAGATAAACAATTTAATAAGAAAAAAAACCAAGTCTTTGCGAAATGCGAATTTACTGACACTAGCAGGTAGTAATCACCACTAACAGAGAAAGAGGAGCTGACATCAAACGCACTCAAGTCTTTAACTTGCCTTTGGTCCATAGTTATGATTTGAAAACTATTTTTTTACATAAAAAAACTAATAAATAATTATTAAGGTATGAGTTAGTCTTTTCCACTGGTTTAAAATGCACTACGATATGTACTACTGAGTCTGAGAGAATTTAATTGTTTAATTGATGTGAAGATTGTCTTGTTCAAGTTAACGGTGTTAGTGATAGATGATGAGGTAGAGCGATATGGTAAGTTACCGGGCGTCGCGGTCGCGGTCGTGGTGCGCGGGCGGGGCGGCGGGCCGCCGGCGCGGCTCCTGCTCGTCGCTGATGTCCGACAGCGACTCCATGGACACACCGCGCCGCTCCTGCCGCGTCGCTGACCGCTGAAATACCAGCGCAACGTCCATAAAGTACTCGTATAACACGTGTGTACTATACAAACCATTCAAATACATAAAACCTGTATAAACACACACACAAACATCACGCTTGTATTACCCAATGGCGTAGGCAAAGCACACGAAACGTTACCGCTTCGGAGCCACTTTTAGCAATTTTAGGTTTTAAGTTTGACAAAAACGGTACAGTAGTGACATGTTGCTAGCCTGTCGCCTATGGTATACCTTAATCTATATCCTCAGTCACCTCTTACGACATCCACGGAAGAAATGGACAGGTGTAATTCTAACCCGACACCACACGTAAAATGTAAAATAACTAATTAGTAACCTATATATATGTAAAATAACTAATTTTTATAGATTCATTCGTATGTTGATAAAGATAAATAAATAGAAAAACAATACTTACAGTGAAGCTATTAAAATGAGGCTTAGAGGGAGCAGCTACATTAGGCGGAGAAGGGTCACGATCTCGTTCTCTGTTCCTGAACAAAACACAAATTATTCGATTTTAATAATTTTTCTTCAAAACAATTATGGCTGTTCTTTACTTTATTAGATAGACAATGCAAGGAAAAAAAGAGAGTAAGTATACGCAAAGTTCATGGCCTAAGCTGCTATTTACTCTTAAACTACTAATAATTCTCAAGAAAACTTAGCCTTTATAGTTTTCCTTGTAAGTTTGATATACTTACTATCCTGATTTTTTTTGAAATTTTTCCACTCACCGGTTGATTTTAGAGGGGGGGAGGACGCTCGATTTTAATGAAAATTTGCACTTTAAAGTTGAATATTTTGCAAACAAATCTCCGAATCGAAAAATCGTTTTAGCAACCCCCTAATGGTTTTAAAATACCTATCCAACGATACGCACTACAAGGTTAAATGAGAAAAAATAAAAATCGGTCAAGTGCGAGTGCGAGCGACTCGCGCACGCATGAAGGGTTCCGCACCTCCGTACAATGTTTTAAAAACAAGTAATTCAGTAATGATTTTTTGTAAAAAAATCTAATACAAGCTTTTTGCTGGCGGTACTTTTTGCCCCTGGTTACGAAAGTAGGTAGTCGTCAAGACGAATCAAATTAGACCAAAATCGATTCGGCCGTGTCGTTTTATTACAAAGTTCCTATGGCCAACATCTAACTTCATCATCAGAACAGCTCTACGTCTAATAATATTGTATTGTCATCGGATTTATACATGCATTCAAAATTTCAGCTGAATCGGTTGAAGATATCCACTTCAAATTTAAGTTTAAATTTTAATTCCACCCGAAAAAACATAAGTCTAGTTATATTACATTACAAGTTAATAAAAGAATATCACCAAAATGTAAGCACTAGGTGCAAGTATTTTGAATAAAGAACAATTTTAAATTCTCATCCCCTTTGGCTGTCGCCCTGTCGGAGGCTGAATAGCGCTTTAGACTCTTGCCATGCGCCGCCGCCCGGCGCCCACGGCAGAAAAAATTGGCTGAACGCGGCAATTCGGCCGAACGACGCGTACTTATTATGAATTAGTGAATAAAACAAACAGATTTTAAATTTTGACCTTGTAAATAAATAGTGTTACTTAGTATAAATTATAACGGACATTTTTTTGTGTAAAAACATTAAATACAGCGGCTGTGAGTGCTTTATTGAAGTTGGCTTTTGTGAAGTGTGTGTAGTGTGTGTCGGAGGTTTGTGGATCATAAATTATTATTTAGTCTTAATGCTGCACAAAAAAATAAACCACTGTCTTGGAGACAATTATTAATTATTATACTATCGAAGGTTTTAGAAAATCACAAATTAATAAGTAGTTAAACATTAAAAACAACATACTCGCATTGCCACTAGCAACTGACGGCCTAGCAACCATAAACCCCTGAATGAAACACGTTTCTTGTATGACGACCCTCTGTAATTTTTAACTTTATTTTATTTTTAGTATTTGTTGTTGTAGCGGCCACTGTAATACATAATCTGTGAAAATTTCAAGTGACTAGCTATTACGGCTCAAGAGATAGAGCCCTGTGACAGACGGACAGACAGACAGACAGCGGAGTCTCACCTTGGCACCCTTTGGGTACGAAACCCTAAAAATCACCTCACATTACGTCTATGGGAGGAAATTAAAAAAAAATATTTTTATTTTTATTATACCATTTTGTCGGCATAGTTTACATATATATTCGTGCAAATTTACAACTTTCTAGCATTGATAATCCATGAGCAAAGCCGCGGACGGACAGACAGACAGACAGATATGGCGAAACTATAAGGGTTCCGTTTTTTCCATTTTGGCTACGGTACCCTAAAAAGTCATAATTGACCTATATAAATATCCCTCATACTGGGAAATCACTAACCTTGATTCGTGTTTAGACTCGTTATCTGAAACAAAAAAGTCGTTTAGTTTACTTTTGTAATAAAAGCTAATCAAGCCATTATCTATAAAACTTAGCGGAGATTTTTTACGATTAACCTTTTGAGCACCAAGAACACAATAAAGGTGTCATGTGCTGTCGTGCTTTTCACACTAGCAACGCCTAAAGGTGTCAGGGCCAAGGTGTTCTTCTTCGATCATAAAGGGTCTAGCAGGCTAAGCTAACAAGAGTGGCCCCCCGCTAGCGATTTGGTTGTAATTTGAGGTGCAGTAGTAGCAGGACCTAAGAACACTGTATGCGTAATATCAGCCTTCGATCTACTTTTGTTTCAGACTTATTCACGAAAATGACAAAAAATAAAGGTAAGTTTTAAACTGTTATTTTAGCTAAACCAAGCAAGCGAGAGTAACCAAATAAATTCAGAATTAAGGAGCATAAAATGGGGTTCATAATGCATATTTTTACAGACATTCATATCCTTGAACTTGGATGAAAAAAAAATAGGTTTTTTTTCGCTTCATTTTTTTGCCACTTCTCGCGGAGACACAACTATCAAAAAAAATACAAATTAATAAGCCACAATTGTCAACTTCGTATACATTTCAAAACATTTTGAAAAATAATGGTGCGTCATGTCAAAAAAAAAAAGTCGAAAATATTTGGGCTCCACATACCAATCAGTACAAATGTCCAAGGAGCTCTTTCTAAGATCCTTACCTAACGTTGATGGCTTAGCCTGCTAGACCCTTTATTTCGAATAGTTTTTTTTATATTTTGCACCATACGGCGAGATTCGCCATTTAGATAACGCAACAATGCTTGGCGTGCGACTGATCGCTTCATTCAAATATGAAAACGTTCAAAGGATTAGGGTTTTTTTAAATTGAATTTTGTACAATTACGGGAAAAAAGTTTCAAATTGTGACTAGGTACCAAACGAACCTTTGAGCAGGGTGTTGATCAAGTCAACGTCGACTACTTCTTCAAAGGTGGGGCCCCCATTTTCGGAAAAGTGATAGCCTTTAAATATCCACTGATGAATACCCTCCCTGTAAACAAAACGAATAGTACAAGTGAAGAGCTTATTCTTTTTTGAATAATGATCGTATGGGGTGTGCGGCATTAGTGAGCGAGTTAAATTTTTTCCACCCACAACTACTTAAAAGAATGACATTATTCACATCCAAAGCAGCAATTTTATTGAGCGGCATCGGTTAGACGCGACTGCAAGAGTGTAACGGCGATGCAACAGGACATGAGGGCGAGAGGGTGTGAGGGCGTGAGGGCATGAGGGCGGTGCAGCGGTGGCGTATGGCAGCTAAAGAGGCATTACTTGTGCTTTTCATATTCCTCCTTGTCGATGTGCACGGGGCGCTGGCGGCCGTACTTGTCCTCGATGCGCTGCGCGAGCCGGTTCATGATGACGCCGACGCCGTCGCGGTACTTGGGCTGCGCGCGGTACGGCGTCATCAGGCTGCATGCTTTCGCAAAGTGTCGCACCTACGCTCAACCAAAATACATACTTTAATTCACGTAAATTTTATCGCGATTTTGGAACACCGACATTTATTTTAACCCTTTTCCATGCATAGTGGATATATTGACTACTTACATAAATGTAGACAAATATATACCTGCACAAGGAACTAATTGAGAAGATTTCATATTTCTAAGACTATAATTTGATTCGTTCTCTGTATTCTGTTTGGAAAGCGAAAAAGCTAATATTTTAAAAAATTTGCTACGATTATTAATTAATTTATTACAACTTTTTTAAGATGTGCTTATTCTAAAAAGGCATAACTCCAAAACTACCACACACTACTTTTGTCTATTCTCTTTAAAGATCACGTAAATCTGACGTAGACGTTGTCAAATCAAAATTATGACGGCTCCTTTTTCTGGTGAAAAAGGCAAAGGAAACATATCTATTCTGTGGTAGTGTTGGCAAATTCAGATATGTTTTTCCAATTTCTTGTATTTTTCTAAATATGGAGAAATAAATTATAATAAATATTTTCCCATGTTCAGGAGTCAAAACTCTTTCGATTCCTGTAGTAATTTACAGGGGTTAAAAAAATTCAATCTTGTCTTGTATAAATTAAAGAAAATACACATTACCAGTATATAAACAACCACCAATGCATCATTCAAAAGCATATCATAACATACTTAACATAAAAAATGTGTTTTCCAGTTTTCTCCACTATTAATGCAGGATTCTCCTAACTAAAAGATTATGAACATAACTCGTCTCCTTTTTTGTTTTTGTTTACGTGCTACGGGTCAAATTGATTCGTATGACCTAAATATCTATTGTTCCAATTTTCATGCTTTTAACACCATTTGCAGCTTTTTTTGGCGTATCGCTAGCACTATAGTAAGAGATTATTACTACGCGTTTACAGCAACATCCCTTAAGATTTATTTGTACAGTGTACCTTACCTATATGAAAATACCGGATATACGGGGATACCGGGGATACGGCACCTATGGTTATCGACAACTCGTAATTAGCAGTGAGGGCAGCTCTACAACTCACACAGACATTTACAAATTTACACAGACAGGCCCATCTCACTTAAGTCAGCAGTTACGTTTAAGTTGTAAACATCCCTTCAAATTTATTTTCATGTTTTATTAAATTTTTTGCTATTTATTATGTTTTTATCGTATTTTAATGTAGCTTATTTTCGTCATCTTTTACAAAGATTGCTTATACCAATGTGGAGGCGTTAACACGTTCGGCCCCAGTGACACAATGCCTGTGACTTTTTAGTTCTTTCGCCTTTGCCAGCTTATTTGTGACTGCTGTGGGATACGAGTATGCGTAGACATAGCGTAAGAGCTTAGTGGATATAACCTCCCTTTTATGAAGTCTTTTAAAAAGAATTTCAACTGTCATATTAATATAGATAACTGTTCTCTTGAGCAACAAAATATTACAAACCCATTAAGATTGTCCATAGCGAAGATTAAGAGTAAATGTAAAGTGACTCACGAGGTAATTGTATCGATGCCAGAAGCAGGTCATGTGGTTGATGATTGTGCGCGGATGGCCCTGCTTGGAGCAGAGAGTGCACATGTAAGAAGGCTCGTAGTGCGCCTGCTCCGGCGGGTGCTCCACCAGGTACTCCAGCCCCAGCAGCGGCGCCCTGCCGCAACACAGAGACCGACTCAGACACAACCGGCGGGCCGGTCGACCAAGACTACTCTACTAGTACCACTGGCTGCTCATCCCAGTAGGGGCCCACCTCATACATCGGCCTCATGTTTTATCGTGACTTCAACTCATAATTACTATTGCACCCAAGTCTTAAGTTAAACGTAAATTATTTCGACGTCACGGCCAGTCCCGAGTAGATTAAAGTGTAGGGTAGCAGGTTGGTAGGGTATCCGTTAACTAAGCTGCATGAGTTTTTGGGACTACCCGAACCTGATCTTGACTTTGTACCACAATACCGCTCAGTACATCTTTAGACCACAGAATAAATATATCGTGCTATTTTTGATTTCTGTAAAGTTTAAGAGAACCTCCTTTCCCGAAGAGGACCTCGCCTCTTCCGCCTCGCTTCTTTTCGCTCTTTGGCCTTAATACTTTGTACTTTTCTTTGTTAACCGTTATTTTAATAAGTTTTATGTGCGTGTATACAATACTATACAATATATTCAACAGGTCAAAAGAAGTTCATTTCTAAACGACAAATCAAGAATAGTTGTGTCGGTGTGATATGTATGGTTATCCATCATCGCAGTAGGGTAGGACGTCCATAGTTGAACATAAGCCTGCACTTGATTTTAATTCGATATCGGCGCCATAGATATGGATATATGGCGCCGATATCAAATTAAAATCAAGTGCAGGTCGCTCAAAAGTATTGCGCGGTTATCGAACGTGATCCTCAACAATTCAGCTTACTTATGCCCGAAACATCGAGGTAATTTTAAGGATATATGACAAGCTTTAATTTAGTATCACCTGTCCCGTTGTCTGTCTGTCTGTCTGTAGTCAAATCTTGGAAGTTAAATTGACTTGAAATTTGGTAAACTTAAAAATCGACAGGTAAATAAGTCAGCCATAGCCGAGCATTTGTTGGAGTCAGGACCAAACCACTGGATAGACTTCACGATCCCAAAACTCTGTCCACGGAACGTCATTTCTACTCAAGAATGGTACGTGAAGCAGTTGAAATAAAAAAGAATAAAAAAATTAACTGGGACGTCTTCGTGAAATCCTGATATTAATAAGTGTCGGCGTCGGGATGAATGTTCGGAGGGACGATTGGCCGTTGTTAGTGTTGTGTGTCGGTGTGATGGGGTGACAAATAAAAATGACCAAGTGCGGGTAGTTCATGATACGAGGGTACTATTAGTGATCAAGTGCGGGTAGTTCGAAAGACTCGCGTTGCTAGGCAGACTTGACACCCCACACTTCAGTCTACTCGTGACCACGGCCACTGCAACGGTTTAAAAGCACATCAGAAAAGTCCTTTTTTATCCAAAAAATATCCGAATGGGCGATGGATGAATTTTTTAAAAGTGACAGATTTTTTTATCGGTAGTAATAATAATAAGCTTACTCGTCAATGGAAGAAATATCAGATTTTTCTGTAGTACTAATTAATTTTGAACATGAAACTACCGTGAGACTCACTCATATTAAATGATATTATAACGGATAACTCACGTCTTAAACCGAGTCGTCGTGTCGTTAGTCGTGCGAGCAGAGCGGTGGCGCGTTGTGCGTGTTGCGGCAGCCGCCGAGTCGCGTGTGAGAGGAAGGGCTACGAAATAGCCCGAAACATGTCGAGCTAAACTCGGTTTAAGACGTGAGTTATCCGTTATAATATCATTTAATACTAATTAATTATAAAAAATAAAATAGTTTTCATTCCCGCCAAAATGAACTACAACGCCTGAATACGGCTTTTGTCTTAGTCCTCATTAACGAACGAAAAAATCGGACACTTTTAAAAATTTCATCCATCGCCCATTCACATCAAAATTGCTGATTGCACAGCAAAATATTCCACTCAAAATATAACGTAATTAACTGCAATTTATATTCGTGGCGTACCGCTATTTATCTTTAAGTAACACAGCTAATAATGAGTAACGCGCATCATATAGGTAGAGTCATGCACGATGACGCGTGCCGTGGTTCTTATTACAATGTCATTAATGTCTAATTTTGTCAAAATCACGCGTCTTCGTGGATGGCACTAGGTATACCTTTTAACTCATTTCTTTTAAATATAGCTTCTATTTTCATATAACATACGGCAGTTTAACTTTATGAAACAGCATTTTATTTGACATACCTACCTATCATTTTATTATTTATTTAAATATTAAGTACAACATAATGAGATCTGTAATAAAATATTAAATCCCCTTGTTCAGTGGCTATCAGATATTTTGAAGCGGCCAAGGTGATCAAAAATATCGCAACATGAACTGTAATACCTTAATACAGTGGAGCGTCGATTATCCGAACGTCGCTCAACCGAACGACCGCTTATCCGAACTATGTACTACGCCCGCTTGACCATACCTAGTACATATGTACATGTTTTACTACAAGATTGTCTGCACTTTTTTTGTTTAATTCCTCGTTGTCATTAATGTAAATATGGTGTTCATTTACCTGCAGAGCTACTACGAAACTCGAAACCCGAAGTTCGTGTCGTGCGGTCCCTCTGACACTTACTCTATTTAATATGAGAGCGAGAGGGACCGCACGGCACGAACTTCGAGTTTCGAGTTTCGTAGTAGTGCTGTACGTAAATATGGATGGCTAAATCAAATACACAATATATATACAGGTAGTTCCATGATCCGAAAATACCGGTTTTCCAAACACCCACGTCCCCAATTGGTTCGGATAATCGACGCTCTACTGTAATAGAGGGGATATTATTAATTGCACATCAAATATATAATTACCTATCAATTTAATTTCAGCATTTATATACTTTTTACATCAAATAAATGGGTACACTACATAAGTACGAAAAACGAAATTCCGAAAGACCGAGAATTAAAAATATCGAAGGATTAAAATTACGATTTTCAAAATTCCGAATTTTAATTCACCGAACAATAATAAGTCCGACTCAATAATAATCCGAAATGTCAAAAATACGAATTCCGATTACTAAAATACCGATTTTCAAAATTCCGAATAGCTTACAACGATCACTCTCGATCTCGATCAACCTCGTTGAGTTTCTTGCCGGATTCTTCTCAGCAGAGGTTTTTCCGAACCGGTGGTAGTTTTTTTTTTTTGACATTCATAAGTGCTTGTTAGAGCCTAAATTGAATAAAGATATTTTGACTTTGACTTTGAATAATAAATCCCGACTTCTAAACGTAAGCTATCGAGGTTACGAGTAGATTGGTGTAAAAAAGTAATAACTGTTATTCATTTACAGCAATCTAACCTACCCTAACCAATGCAGTTAAATTTACTTAAATTGATTGATATTAATTCGAGATTCGAAATTCAAAATTTCTATTATTAAAACCACGAAGTTTATTTTGCCGGATGTCATATAATTTTCGAATGAGCGATGTCATTTCGGAAATTTGATAATCGGAATACTGTACTTCGGGCCAATAACATTTCGTGTTTTTCATTCTTCGGAGTTTTAAAAATCGGATATAAAAAAACGATATTTTGAAATTCGGAAAAATAAATTTCGTGTTTTTAAGTAATCGGAATTATATGTCTTAGCAATTGTGAAAATATGAGTTTTGGAAGTAGGAATTAAATATTTCGGAGTATTTGGGTGTTCCCCAAATAAATTATATAACCAGCCAAATTATTTCCTAAATAAATTAGGTTCTGGCGTTTCGCCGGCCGCTACCGCGCTCCCCTTGCTCGGCTCGCGCGTTGTGCTCGCAATTGTACCTAACGCTCCTCGCTCCGCTCGTCGTCGTACCTAATTTTCCGGTGCCAAATTAGGATATATACTACTCGGAGTTATTTTGCTATGATAATGAGTATCATCTACGCACGCTCTACTTAATTTGCTGTGCACAGTATTTTTTGATGTGATTGTAGTACTTTTGTACCTAAAATAATTTATTTGTCTCGCAATGGAGGAAAAAAAGTACCTAATGTGTGCTGGTGTAGGTAGGTACATTTTCGAATTATCTGCAGTATTACCAGTTTTGCTAAACATTTAGTTTATTTGTATTGAAATAATAAAATTAATGTACAAAAGTATATAAATGATGAGAATAAATAGTTAGGCAATTATTTATTTGATGCGCAATTAATAATATTCTCTTAACTAACACCTTGTAAAAAATAAAAAATATCGAACTTCTGTGAAAAATATCGAACTAATTAAAAAGATCTAAGCGTACAGACGACGGGAAGTGATTTCTGTAAAGATAAAATAAACAAACAAAAAAATAATAATATAATAGTAACTTACTTGACACCATCCACAATGTCCTGTAAATGACACTGTATATTCTTGTATTTGTTGTATTTAACATCCAACTCCGAAGGATTTTTGTTATGAAGATCAACTTCTTGTGCCATTTTTTGTAGTACTTTTTCAGTTGCTGAAAAAATTAAATCACTGGCTGTTTTAATGTCGACCGGATGGCCAAGTGGTTAGAGAACCTGACTACGAAGCTTGAGGTTCCGGGTTCGATTCCCGGCCGGGCAGATATTTGTATGAATAATACGAATGTTTGTTCTCGGGTCTTAGATGTTCAATATGTATTGAAGCATGTATTTATCTATAAAAGTATGTTTATCCGTTGCCTAGTATCCATAGTACAAGCTTTGCTTAGTTTGGGACTAAGTAATGAGTGAAGTATCCCATGAAAAAGTTTTGATTTTAAGGTTAATTGCATTATTTCATCATAGTAAAATAGGAGAAGTAAGTTCACTACAAACAAAAGTACATCGCGCTGCTTAAAGTGTGCGCGCTGGTTGACGCCGGTACGCACGCATCCGCCGCACGCGCACACCGATAATTTAGGGATGATTAAGTGTTTTGTAGTCAAGGCTGCGCTGTCGTCGGTGCCGTACGTTTTGATATTTTAGCTCGCGAGTCGCGAGCTTGTCTCGCGCTCGCTTCGCGAGATGATCACGTTTGCGTACTCTTACTTTTTACGTATTTTTTAGTTTTAGGTATAGTTGTAAATTAGTGGTATAATAAGTGTACTGTAATAGTTTCGTGCAAGGACACATAAAAATAATAGATACCTACCTACCTATAAACAATATAGCTATAATATTATGTGTAGGTAAACATGAGTAGTACCTATGTATACAGTCGCCTCCCTGACGAGAGGGAGCAAAGTGCAAAGAGCAGTGCAAAGTGCATAAAATAATAGATACCTACCTACCTATAAACAATATAGCTATAATATTATGTGTAGGTAAACATGAGTAGTACCTATGTATACAGTCGCCTCCCTGACGAGAGGGAACAAAGTGCAAAGAGCAGTGCAAAGTGCATAAAATAATAGATACCTACCTACCTATAAACAATATAGCTATAATATTATGTGTAGGTAAACATGAGTAGTACCTATGTATACAGTCGCCTCCCTGACGAGAGGGAGCAAAGTGCAAAGAGCAGTGCAAAGTGCATAAAATAATAGATACCTACCTACCTATAAACAATATAGCTATAATATTATGTGTAGGTAAACATGAGTAGTACCTATGTATACAGTCGCCTCCCTGACGAGAGGGAACAAAGTGCAAAGAGCAGTGCAAAGTGCATAAAATAATAGATACCTACCTACCTATAAACAATATAGCTATAATATTATGTGTAGGTAAACATGAGTAGTACCTATGTATACAGTCGCCTCCCTGACGAGAGGGAACAAAGTGCAAAGAGCAGTGCAAAGTGCATAAAATAATAGATACCTACCTACCTATAAACAATATACCTATAATATTATGTGTAGGTAAACATGAGTAGTACCTATGTATACAGTCGCCTCCCTGACGAGAGGGAACAAAGTGCAAAGAGCAGTGCAAAGTGCATAAAATAATAGATACCTACCTACCTATAAACAATATCCCTATAATATCATGTGTAGGTAAACATGAGTAGTACCTATGTATACAGTCGCCTCCCTGACGAGAGGGAGCAAAGTGCAACTTTTCTGTTCAAGGCTGTTATTTCTAAGTGTT
Organism: Choristoneura fumiferana; assembly: GCF_025370935.1. Taxonomy (NCBI): domain Eukaryota; kingdom Metazoa; phylum Arthropoda; class Insecta; order Lepidoptera; family Tortricidae; genus Choristoneura; species Choristoneura fumiferana. Next base: position 18,019,629 of record NC_133472.1, read on the forward strand.
TTATTGCAAATGCTATTTTTTGAAGTTAATAATTTGAAAAGCCACGCCATTTTCTATGCTGGTTGTTCTTTAATAATATTTAGATTTTTTTTTCAAGTTTCTTAATGCTCGGTGTGAAAAGTTATGAGCCACTCGGGAGCAAAATTATTTTCATCTTGGGCGTTAACACTTGAATCCCTCATTACGCTCAGGATTCTATTGTAGAATCCTTCGGTACATTCTGGATTCAATGTACGTCCTCCCCGTTAATACACCATTTTGCTCCCTTGTGACAAAAATAACTACTTTAAATTTAGTTTAATAATAATATATAACGGCATAGAATCTGTCTGGTTTTTCTCTCTAGACACAGACATTAGACAATTTTAAGGTAATTAACCTTAAATAGACGTCGACAACCCTAAGCGTCCGCGCCGGAGTAATAATAATAATAATTGCTAATAATATCAGCAAATAACTTTTTATACCTGTTTCAATTAATTGACATTTTATCACATTTTGTAATATCGAAAATACAAACTGAAATATAGATGCACACAAAAACCAGAAAAATAAGACCAGCGCCGGGAATCGAACCCAGGTCCTCGCCAATCCGTGCCGCGTGCTATACCGCTACACCACCGCTGGACAACAGTATAGACACGAATTTCTCCTATGCACCACAATATCTCAGTCTGTTTGTTTCTTATTTAGTCACTTAAGCAGCGACACTAGCGACATCTATGCTGTAGCCCTCATCGAGAAACTTTCAGCACTTCATTGGAACTAACCGCTCACCCGGACAAGAGATATCGTTATTTATTAAGCAATCAAATTAAGATTGGTTTTGAAACCTATTCTGGCTTTTCTGTGCATCTATATTTATTTTTTCTGGTTTTCCTGTGCCTGTGTCATATTTCGGTTTGTATTTTCGATATGGGTTTTACGGGATGACCGTAAAAGTAACAAAAATTTGGAGTTGAAATAAAAAATACAAAAAAAGATTCCAAAAACCAATCTTAATTACATTTTGTAATATTACAAAATAATAATAAAAAACTAAATGTAAATATTTTCAAAATTGCTTTCTTGAGGTTGGATATGAAGCTATTTCATATCATTAGTACACCTAATAGAACCGGGGACTTATGTTTTTTGAGCCAAATAGAACAATCTTCAAACCTTTGTGTTAACAAACGGAAAAACTGTAGATAGTTTGTTATTATTATAAAAACCAGCTAAGAAAATGTCGGGCAAGCCCAGGATAGGGTTACGTAGCCGTTACGAAAAAATCAAGAAATATTTTCCAAGGATTTTGTATTTTGTACGCAATTTTCCAAGTAGGCACAGTCAATGAAACTGAATCACGTAGCAGACCAGGGTGGAACCTTTGTACTTCTAACTATACTAAAAACTGGAATTCAATACCAAAAAATCTACGACAGATATGTCACTGTTAAATCTTTCAATGTCACGTCTGTCACTGTCAAATTAACTTTTCAGGTTTCGCCGACCTTTTTTAACAGTGATCACAAAATTATATATTGTTCTCGTGTCTGACATTTTTTAATGCGCAAGTTGTCTCCACGTGGTTTCTGGAATTTTGCTATCAAGTTGCAAAAACTACAATCACCGTACAACGTGAAGAAGAAGAATATATTTATCATTAATTTAACTGACATTGGCCTAAGCTTAAGGCCGCCATTGAGGGGAATAATAATAACCTTTTTTAATATGATTCCTTGTATTGTTATTAAATAAGGATTTTGTGAAAAAAAATACATATTTACTAACCTATTTTCAACTCTCAACTTACATTGAGACAATTTTATTCTAAGGAACATAAACAGGATAGGGTTGCGTTGTTTTACCACAGTGTAGTCCTGAATATTTATTTTATTCCGTTTTTTCGTATTTGTTGTTATGGCCGCAACAGAATACCTTATCTGTGACAATTTCAACTGCCATGGTTTATGTTATGAGATACAGTACAGCCTAATGACAGACGGACAACTGAGTCTTAGTATTAGGCCTCATATTAAATCACAGGAAAGGAATTTGAAAAAGTTTAATGAAATATTTTTTTAACAGTTTTAACCACCATATTTAGCCACCATAAACCCCATAAAGTGCGCTACACACTATTACTCGGCAGTTTTGTTGATTAGCTAAATGTATGTAAAAAATTTAATCAAATATAAGTTTGATTTTATCTTAATTGTAAATTATTGCACCAAATGTTATGAATACCTGAAGAAATACAAGCACAATACCAGTTTTTCAACCAAAAATTACGAAATAATTAAGTTTTTATTCAGGCGTCTAGTATTTATGTAAAAGTAAGTAAACAAAATTATTTCTTTAAATTATAGAATCGAAATTACTAATAAAAAGAATATTCTATCGTGTGTTTAAAAAAAAGGAATGTACTATTGTACACAGATATTGATATATTCTTTGGTATCGTAGAACATTTTTTGTTCTATCATCAATAGTTTCCACAGCGCATGCGATGAAAGATGTTTCATGGCAACTTTTTTTACACTTTGAGTTACATTATTGAAATCTTAGTACGGAACCCTAATTTTTTCTGGTAATAATATAGCACTTTGGAATAATTTAGCATACTAATAGTGAAAGAATTTTTAAAATCGGTCTAGTAGTTTTTGATTTAATTCGTAACAAACATCCAAAAATACAAAAATTCAAATCTTTCCTGTTTATAATATTAGTATAGATTCATACATTTATTTTATCACGAATCTAAACTGTATGCGAACTTATTGGATACGTTGTAGAAGAGAAGACGTCACGCGGTTACTAGCGGTGTGTTGTAGCAACATGAAACTGAATTTGTCTCAGATGTTTTTTTTTTGATTTGGTATTTTATTCTATTTTTTTTCGATTTATTAATATTAAGAATTTTATATGGGAATGAAAGTTTGATTAAAATGATAAGATTTTGGTGATGGGAGGTGGCAACACGTTGCTGTAGAGCAACTTGCGCTGCCTATACCTAGTGCCATCCACGAAGACTCGTGATTGTCAAAATTAGACATAATGACATTGTAATAAGAACTACGGCACGCGTCATCGTGAATGACTCTGCCAATACCCTGGAATTGACCCAAAGCCAAGTTTAGACTTGCAAGAAAAATTGTGCAAGTTGCATTCTATTGCGAGGCCGTAAAGCCAACGAGTTTGTAGTGGTCAGTCGAGCGCCGCAATGAAATGCAACTTGCACGATTTTTCTTGCAAGTCTAAACTCGGCTCAATAATGCACGCCTATGTTACTAGGCAACTACTATCATAATTTAACACAAAAAATTCAGCACTGCACGCTGATAGACTTCTAACCCAAGCCTTTCGTTTTCGTCTCTTCAAATTGCTCAAGTAGGTATGAATTATGGATGCCGACTGGTTACTTACCTCCAACTGTCTTGTTTCCTCCTCTCTCACTCTGAATATAAGGGTGGTCGTCAAAAATGCTCTGCGACCAGGTATTTCTCATTGCTATCTTGATCTTGTGCTTTTTCCCCGAGATATGAGTCTGTAAATTGGAGAATAATACATGCTCCACCTACCTAAAGAGTAATCGTAAAAACAAATCAAATAAGCCCAAACTCGACGGGGCTATGTCGTTTTGTTACTGAGATCATGTGATCACATTCCGGCTCCATCACCAGGACCCTGGACATCATCCAGGTAAAGAGTACTCGTGAAAACCAATAAAATGAGCCCAAACTCCACGGGGCTACGTCGTTTTGTTACCGAGATCCTGTGGTCACTTACCGGCTCCATCATCAGGATCCTGAACATCATTTAGGTGAAGAGTACTTGTGAAGACAAATCAAATGAGCCCAAACTCGACGGAGCTACATCGTTTTGTTACTGAGATCCCTTGCCCACCCGGCTTCATCATCAGATCAGCTTGATGGTGCTATAATCTTGCATTGTCACCAAATATACATAAGTTTACAAAATTTAAGCTGAATCGGAGACCAGGAAGTGCTTGAAAAATGGTTTGCAAATTTTAGAACATCACTTAGGTATTTTCTGACATATTTACATACGAAAAAATCAAATAAATAATTTATAATTAATGATACTTCAATGACTTCAAACTTTATACAAGGTTTTATTCACTGAGATTCACGGTTGACCTTGCATCAGTCAGTATGCCTGACCGCTGCGGGCTCTCTGCCCTCTATCTCAATAACGGTTAGACTTGCAAAAAGTTTTTAACACAATATTTGTTCCAAATGTTATGCTCTACAATTTTGTAATGAATGTTAACATCACTGGAGCTATCGAAACCGAGATAATCGCGAAAAACTGACTATTTTAACATTTGACCTTGAATAACTTACGACGCGGACACGAGATTATGTGACTTTTGAGACAACATTTAGGACACCGAAATGAAGCTGTATACGAGTTTCCAGCTTATTATCTCTCATTCCGAGATTGAACCCTTCTCATTCCTTAAATAACCTAATTATATTGTACACGGTGTATATCTGTCGGTGAAATTAATATTTACATTCAATTATTTATTTATGCAGTTGGATTTAATTTTAGCTTTACAAATATATATAAATAATTTACTTATGTACATTATTTAGAGCGTTGATTTTGGCGTTAAGTATAGAATACGATCGAGCACTTACGTCATTTTTTAATTATAACATGACATGACATTGTCAATGGTACAGTGTGCAGGTAAATAATCTAAAAGCAACAAATCGTAAAAAATGTGTTGCTAAGCGCAAAACTCGGGAACGGCTGGACCGATTTAGCTGATGCTTTTTTTGTTGTCTTTGTTATTATCAAGAGAAGGCTTTTATGAAAGAATAATTACAACGGGGGCGAAGCCTATCATCTATGGGCAAATGCACTCAAACTTATCATAGATTAACTTTATGATTATATTTATTCAGTATATACGTGTGCTACCGGTGCTTTCGAATGGTTTCTCATCTCGATTTTATAATAATCTTTTGCATGTCATACTCGTAAAACAATAATGCCAATAGACGTGTTTGTCAACTTGAAAGTTCGACTTTAGCGACATATTCAATTGATAGCAACTTGTTTAAAAATTGGTAGACCACAAAATAAGCGATTCACAGACCGAGCAATACCGAGAAAAGCTATTAGTGTAACCGATCCTTTAGACCCATAAATCGGTCCTAAATTGTCCTAATATGCACTCATACTTGAATAATGGACGTTTTTCCGACTTTTAACTTTAATTTTCATGGTGACCTCCTTTAAAGTTCATCTCGATCGTCACATATAAGTGAATGCAGTAGCAGTAGTAATCGTAGTTGTTGGTTTGGTACCTGCAGAATGCTCTCCCCGCTGCAGACGGCAGCGCAGGGGTAGCAGAGGTAGATCCACTTGCCCGAGACGTCGCGGCCGCGGCGCTCCACCATGCACCGCTGGCTGCCATCCTCGACGGTGATGCGCAAGCTGTTCAGGTGCTCCTGGAACTCTTGCTCCGCCTGCAAACACCCACACCACTTACACCTGCTCTCTGACTTATTAGCCACGTATCATTACCGAAAAATTGTGTAATATCTTTACATTACAAGGGGAAAAATAACAAATAAAACAGTACCACAATAATTTATTAGTTTATTTTTATTAAACTTTTTTTTATATACCATACTCACCAAACCACTGAGACACAAATGCTATAATATTCAAGCACACTGGAATAATGTGCCGAAATATACAAACTAATCACAAAATGCGATCATTTTTATTTTTAGGGTTCCGTACACAAAGGATTTCCAATGGACCCCTGCTGTCTGTCTGTTTGTTTACGTGTCCGTCTGTCACAGGACTGTAGGTATTCTTTGAATCGTAATAAGTAGACACTTGAAATTGTTAGAGAGACTGTAGCTATTACAGTACCCGTCGATAAAGATTGCACATCGGTCTTTGGAACGAGACTCGGCTAATTTTGGCTTCGTGCCAGTTAACCGCTTGGCATTCTGGAATCAAAGTACCTACTCTACTCATATCCAAAAAAGTTTCTTCAAACAATGGTCAAAGCAATACTTAAATATGCTTCAAAGTCGACCGAGGTGTAAAATCAATCAACCAAACTTAACTGTTGGCACACTTGTTATATTAATGAATGCAAATGTATCCCCTTTAAGGTGGCCTATGGCCAGAATTTTTTATTTGGCCATAATTATAAATATCTATCCTGGATGCGACGGTAAAGTGCGTGCTTTAGATGCCTGCTGAGCTGGCAACGTTGCATTTTTGTTAGTTTTTCTCGATTATTCCATTAAAATTTAATAAAAATTAAAAATGTTTTCTGATAGAACACTTCTTAATATATAAGTTAATGTGTCTACTCCAATAATTATTCGTGATAGACTTTTATATTCCTTAAAAACGAATTAATGTTTATGACCGGTTTTTAAAGAAAATAAAAGTCTATAACGAATAATTATTGGAGAAGACACATTAACGTATATATTAAGAAGTGTTCTATCAGACAACATCATTCATTTTCATTGAATTTTTATGAAATAATCGAGAAAAACTAAAAAAATGCAACGTTGCCAGCTCAGCAGGAATAAACCCTCTTAAGACGCCTTCCTGGCACATAATGCGCGCCAGTGTTACCAAAGTGTCAGATCTCCCTTTAAATTATTAATCTAAAAAAAACTGTATAATTAATACAAATATAATAATGCATTGTAATAATAAAATAATGTATTTTGTTTAACGTATTAATGTATTTGTTTATTATTAAATATCACGTATCTTATATTCCCTCCTGCGCTGGCAGTTTATGTACAATTAATTACGTACATAGGATCGTATTTTTTATGTAAACTTGTGATATGGCAACTAACTTTCTCCCATTCAAAATTCAAATTTTGTGTGCATTTTAATATTTTTTTTCTATGTATTAGAAAAGCTCTATTTTAATACGGTATTTGACATCTCCTGAATTTGCCATGTCTTATATATATTCTTATAAAAATATAGATACACAGACAGTGTTTAGCGAATATCTTAATATATAGATTTTTCAAAAAGTCACTATAAATCCTATTTTCAACAGATTTAAGTTTTCTCTATGCAGCAAGTATGGCGCTACTTGCGTGTGACGTCACATGCAAGCAAGTGTTTCTCTGTCTAATATAGAATTTCAAACTTTTTATATAACTTTGTTACTTGTAAAGATAACTTAAAAAATGTTTCTATATTCGATAACAGGTATTGTGAAGTTTTAATTTACAAAACATAAGAAAAAGTGATACCGAGTTCTATACAGAGCGTAGTCGCACACTACTTATGTGACGTTTGTCAGTCGTTGTACAGTCAACTACAAAGAGATGTATCCATGTTAATCTTCCAAAATTATGTAACTTTTCGCATGCCATAATAATTATTTACCCTTGGTCGGTGACATTTCTAGTAGCAAAACCTTACATTATCATCGACTCGTTTAAAGTGCATGTATCCCGCAACGCTTCCTCCGAATGTAAACTAACAAGCCTCTTTTACTATCTACCTATATATTATGACAAATATAAATTAAATTAAAAAAAAACCCCGACTGCCAAAACTAAGCGGAAGAAAATAAGTCTAGACTTATTGTTTTGGCAGTCGGGTTTTTTTTTTGGTCTAGAACTCTGTTAAGAGGCGACCAACGCCACTCACTGCTATTTTTAAAGAGACGTGGTATAAAATTGGTGTATTTCGTGGCAATAAAAAAAATATTACGATAATCTTGATCGTATTCCTGAGTTAGTCGTTGCTTTCAAAACACGATTAAACTAATTTGGCTCGATAGATTTTATTGCCAAAGTGAGCTCTTACTTTGATTTAGAAACCAAAAATACTCCGTTATTTATAAAGACACTATAATCAAACTACTAAGTCTGATTTACAAACAAAACGTAATAATAATAGCTCTTGTGTTATTTCTTAAATCTAAATCGTAATTTCTTTGCATTTATTTTATTTGCAAATTTTTGATGAGCAAAGACTTAGCCACGCCGACGACATATTGCTTCTCTGTCACTTCAACGCAGAGAAACAGTGAGCGCTTAGGTGCTCTGCCTGATTGACCTGCGTCGCTTTTCTCCACAAAATTCATTTACGAAAAAAAACTTTTACATTTACACTTCTTTCATAACACTCTATCTATGAGTAAGGAAATTATTATTAAATTACGTTATCACTGTATTTTGGGTATTTAAGGTGTTTTAGGATAGTCAACACCGGGAAATAAATTAAATAACGCACAAAAAAAACAAGAAGCACTCATACTCGTACAATGACAGACAACATGTCAGAAGATGCCAGAAGTTGTAAAGTAAGTGTGTTGTTTATTACAAGAATTAGGTAAGTACAGAAAAATTGGTTAGTAGTCTAAATAGTTTTATTGGCTCCATATTTTGTCTATTACTTATAAACTGATAACTACCATAGTAGGAATATAGGACATGTGTTCAAACTTAATACGTGTCATAGTACGAGTATATAGCCTACCCAACGAAGACCAAAAACTGCCTCTCCGGGGAAAAACTCGTCTATAAGTGAATTTTGGCATAGTTGTAGGGGATGGTGTTTTAGACCACATACTAAAAGTACTGATGGGTGGGGGTAGAGCTAACGGGTGGGGAGGAGTTTGTGTAAAATTCCCATTTCGTTTTTCGTAAATAACTTAAGTTACCTGCATAAAATTCTCTAGAAAAAAAAATTCTAAACATTTTTTTTTAAGTATGGCGATGGATGGATGTTTGTTACTCTTTCACGTAGAAACTACTGAACGGATTTGCATGAAATTTGCCATACAGGTAATAAATACCCTGGATTAACAGTAAAAAAATTTACTACAGTAAAAAAACAAACTGAGGTCTCTGAACCAGATGATGATACATCTACACTACACAAGCACTATTTTAGTACAGTAAGTACATTATTTTGAGATACCCACTAAATAACATGACTTATATAAAACAAATATTTACTTTATTAATCGTTGGGCAAAGTAACTTATTGATTGAATTTTATAACGGGCAAACTTATTTAGACAACATTGCCCACATGCGCTATAATAGTAGAAAAAGTTTTCACTTACAGGTTCAAATACTGCACTTTGTGCTTTTAGTATTAGTGTTAATACAATATCCTTCTTTCTTTCTTTAAACACGTAATTTCTCCACTCTTGGAACTCCAGATTTACAAATCTAAAGTACAATTAAAATAGTAAATAATTTATTAATTCAGACAAACTGATTGCATTTAGTCGTTAGGTAACAGTTCATAGTTTGGTTTTTCTAGTAAGCCGTCCCTTTTATCAAATGGGCACAGTTTTTTTCTGCGAGTACTCGTATCTCCAAGAATATTTATGTTGAGTATGAATATCCTACTTGTGTCAGTTCTTGACTTTTGTTTTTTTTAATGTATTTATTATCAGTATATAATCAAGCGATTTGTTTCAAATTTTAAAGTTGTTCTTTATATTGATTTACATCGCAACTCAAAAAACGAATACTAGTTATCATATAAAATTTTAAAAAAAAGACTAAATAAAAAGACACATTTCTTTTATTTGGTTTTGAAGTAGTGACACCTCTAACTTTTTTTCTAAGAATTAACCATACATTGACCTACTACTTGCCGAAATATCAAAGTTTTGTAGGTGGTACTTCCTATTAAAAATAAGGGACATACGTGGCCTAGTTCTGTATTCAATCGGTGTTTTTAGTGTCATATACAAACTGTTGTTGTTATAATTTGTTATTGGTTTAACTCATAAATATGATAAAATTATTAGAATACTCAAACATAATATAGAGGTGTTTGTATACATACGACGTTGACAGGAAGTAACGCCTGGAAAATTTTGATATTTAGGCAAGCAGGCGAGAAAAAATCTAGAAGTTGACACCTGTGTCATACTGATCTCTTTTTCTGGTTTTTCTGTGCATCTATATTTCAGTTTGTATTTTCCTACCGACTATGGCCTTGTTGTAACAGGATCATAGCGGGTAATATTTGGAATTGTAACTAATATTGACACAAAAGTACATTGTGCATTAAGGGCTGTAAAAAGGGGATTATTAACGAGAATCTATTAGAAGCCTGATGCCGAAACTGCCCGTGATATGCAAAAATAAAATTATTTTGTATCTAAACACTCACAGGATATAAAAGTAAAGAAGATTCTCTTTTTGATGTTGACGAAAGCCGCCATTTTATATGCCTACGTAATTTTTAACTGACTCCAGAAAAAAGGAGGAGGTTATCAATTCAGTTGTATTTTTTGTTGGTTCTGAATTTTGGGCAAAAAAACCGTCAACTTTGCTTTAGGGCCATTTTCTTAATAAATCGATTGTCACCAATGAGTATTTTTTGTTCAATAAAGGGTTTATAACTCTCTTTTGTGCATAAAACATATAAAAATAACAGTTATCAGAGCAAAGTACAATGTTTATTTTGTGTTTATTAAAATTTAACTTTGTAAACGTAAGTACACTTTATAAAATTATAAACGTGGGTAATTTTACTCAATATAATGTCCACCTGTGATTGAAAAAATTGCCCGCTAGGCAATATTATGTCCTTTGAATGTTTTATCCGACTGTACGAAGCAAATGAGGTTTTTGGTTTTCAAATAAAAAATCGATATCTGCAAATGGATCCATATTTTAGTGTATACCTACCTAAATGAGTATAGGTATTATAAGATATCTTCAGTTTTGTCTTCATTTTGAGAAATATATATTGCTTAATTTTTAATTGATATATTGGAATGCAGCTTTGAAAATACTCATAATAACCGAATTTTCACATTTTTCGTAATTTTGGCGATTTTCAAGTTAATAAAAACGAATTACCTAAGTACCTAAGTACATAAAATTGAATCAGTTTGAACGTGGAAAATTGTAACGTCATAGCCTTGTCATAGCAGTCAGTCTATGACGTATTCAATACAAACTCCATAACAAACGATCGTTTTGACATTCCTGAAAAACTTTAGCGGTACCGTATTTCACCGCGCTGCGAGCGAAAACGCGTTGCTGTCACATGACGCCTACGAACAAATCGCGGTTGCACGCGATCTATCTCAGAGGGGTCGCGGGGGTGAGGTACAAAACCGCTCGCGCCGTTTGGCGTTGGTGGACTCTTAAGTAGCTAATTTAAAGTTCAACAGTCGGGACCCATTACAAAGAGTTTTTGAACGACACGATACTGTTACAATATTGTTACAATATAAAATTTTTTTTTTTTCATTTCTTCGCCATATTTTTGTTTCGCAGACGCCATATTGAAATATTAGATAGCCTATCTCACTCTGACGGTTATGACGAATCCAATGATACCTCATATGTTAAAATCAGTCTAGCCTTTTAGGCTGCAGCGAGGACCAAAGAAATGGACATACATACCCACATACATACATGCTTACATACGCTCGATAAACGTAACCCTCCTTCGGGCAGTCGGGTAATAAACAAACGTTCAATGTTCCAAAAAATTTTAATCAATATTTTTAAATTCAGAACCGGCCCTATACTACGAAGCGCAAAATTCAAACTTCGTATCTTGCAGTCCTGTACACGTAAACCATTAGATCCAGCAGATAAATTGAATTCCTAAAAATTATTGCAGATTTCATTAACGTTGCTCGTTATGTCACGGTTCTGAACCTACCACTTCGAGATTTTATCGAGATCTCGTGGAAATATTTTGATAAAAAGTAGCCTATGTATTCCAATCACCAGCTTTCGCAAATTTTAGCTAAATCCGTCCAGCCGTTTTAGCGTGAAGTAGTAACAAACTATACACACACACACACACACACACACACATAAATACTCTCAATTTTTCGCATTTAGGTATAATATTAGTACTATTTGAATTGAATTGATGCTCACGGTAGTTAATAAAATAAATGTCGCTAAACTTAAAAAAGGAAAAACTGACGTTTCACGAAAACAGTACGCACTAGTCATTACATACATTTGTCTCAGATTAATGGATGATAATATTTCCTTAGTGTGTTGGTTACATTTTTTTTTGGAACATTGAACGTTTGCTTATATTTGTCATACATAATATATCTGTAGATAGTAAGAGTAAGAGGCTTATGTTAGTGTACATTCGGAGGAAGCGTAGTAGGATACATAATTGTTGCACTTTAAACGAGTCGATGATAATGCAAGATTTTGTTGCTGCTTACTAGCAATGTCACCGACCAAGGGTAATTAATTATGGCATTCGAAAAGTTACATCATTTTGTTAGATTAACATGGAAACACTGGATACATGGATTGACTGTACAGGTGCAGTAGAGTACGGACGCATTTAGATAAAAATATATAATATAGAGTTGTTAAAAACCTTAAACTTTAAATTGTATGATGGCATCTCTAGGAAATTATGTTACAATACAATTTTTATTTTTATTCCTTCGCCATATTTTTTTTCGCAGACGCCTTATTGAAATATTATATACCTTATGTCACTCCGACAGTTATGACGAATCCAATGATACCTCATATGTTACAATCCGTCCAGCGGTTTAGGCTGCAGCGAGGACCAAAGAAATGGACATAAATACCCACATACATACATACATACGCTCGAAAAACATAAGCCTCCTTCGGGCAGTCGGGTAAAAGATGAAAACCTTTAGACGGCCAGTCACGCGTGATTATTTGCAATGTTTATTTATAAATATTTTTAGCGGAAGCAGACAGATTTGCAAATGCCACTGGCATTTCAAGAAAAACCGAACAATATATTAAAAGAAGTCGGTACTGAACTGAGACACCTTCCAACTCAGTTTGCTACTCCGAAAACGGAGAGACCAAAAAAGAAAATGTATTTGGATATAGGTAGATGATTTTGATTCTGATGTTATTTGAATTATGATGATGTTATTTACTAAAGATTTAATGAACTGCCGACACTAAAATTATTAAAAGCTAAATTGAGAATTTTTGAAAATTTTAATCTAAAATACTCATACTCTTTTTTGACTATCCTGTAGTTGCAACGGCTCTCCCTCGATATCCCAAGTTCACACGTCATTATTTTTGACGTAAAATAATTTAATTCATAAAGTGCAGTACAACGTCACCTAATAGATACGATGATTGATGGATTGTCGCCATTCGTCAGTGTTCGCAAACCGTCGTAAACAGTCAATTTTCTCTCCAAATACCGATGCGCAATCTTTATCGCCGGGTACTGTACTATGGTCGCTATAACAACAAATACTTGTAATAAAACAAAGTGAAAGAGGTCCCCATATAAAAATGATATTTTCGGTATGGTGGTCGGTGATACGGAACCCTTCGCGTGCGACCCGATCCTTTTTTTTTTTAAATTCACACGTAGTTAACAAGTATCGTAATAAATCGTCATCATTTGCCTAATAGGTATCACAGGTAACTTTTAAGGACAAGTCAGACAGTTAGTTTTCGATTAAAACAAGTTCATCTACCTAATCAAAGGTTACTTACGCATTAATAATATTATTAGTTTAAATCAAATTGACTATATATTAAAAAAAATATTGTGAGTGGGTTGGCTAAAAATTCCAGCTGCTTTTTATTCATTTAACAGATGGGCGCAGGTCGTTCTTAAACATATGCTCTACTATACAAGAACCCTTCAAATTATTCCGGTATATTTACGCGGGGTTAGTTTGAACAGCTTTGTGAATGTTTCTCAGGATGTCTTAATTTTAGTTAAGAATTGTTTCCATAAATTGATTGATGTTTAACGTGTATCGTATCGAATGCGCTATTACTCTTCGGATGACAACTCAGATGAAAAACCTTTACAAGGGCCTTCAGTCGAATATAACCCCTACTGAAATATTCGAAAAGAATTTGAAGACATCCAGGATATGGTTCAGAATTACATTAATTAAAAAAAAAACGGTGCTCTCGACGCGCTTATAATCCGGTCCGATTATAATTAACAGGCTACTATTTAAAATGATACGTACTTCGGGTGGTAAGTTAACTTTATAATTTGGTTACAATATCATGCAATTTGACCAAACGGTCACTACTACTATACTTCAGCTCAGACGTACGTTCTGCGATGTTTCAAAAATCAATGGTTTATACTGTTTATTAGTTTTATTTAATATAGCGGAAATATTAAAAGTAGCACAATAAACATATACGTATTTTTTTTTGTTTCCATTAAGAAGAGCATTTATACCTGCTGAGCTGGCCACATTGCATTTTTGTTAGTTTTTATTGATTATTCCTTAAAAATTGAATTAAAATTAAAAATGTGGTCTGATAGAACTGTTCTTAATATTAAATTAATGTGTTTACTCCAATAATTATGCGTGATAGACTTTTATTTTCTTTAAGAACTGTTAATAAACATTTGTTCGTTTTTAAAGAATATAAAAGTCTATCACGAATAATTATTGCAGTAGACACATTAACTTATAGGTATATTAAGAACAGTTCTATCAGACCACATTTTTAATTTTCATTAAAATTTAATGGAATAATCGAGAAAAACTAACAAAAATGGAACGTTGCCAGCTCAGCAGGTATAAACGCTATTAACGTAGAAATATTGCTCGCTCAGTAGGTACACTTACAGAAACTATCTCGTAAAACATTATTTGTTTAAAACAATATTTTCTTACAATACACTGTTTTTCCCGTTAACTTTTCTAAAAGTCATAGGTATACTAGCGTTTTATACGCGCGTATAAGCTCGTTTTTGAAAGCGCGTGTAAGTACGCGCGCACAGGTGCAGTTTTGTTTTCTTCGAGCGTTGATGCCCATTAGAGGTGGGTAAATCCGGATCTGAAGATTCAAGAGTCAGATCCTCAAGCGGATCCGAATCCCTTAATGACTCCTTTCAAATCTTATTGACTCCGGAGTTACTAACTCCGACTGGATCGAGCGGCTCGCCTCGCTCGTGATCGCCGTCACGCTCACTCACACTGACTTGCTCCGTCCGCCTGATTTCGCTCTCGCTCGGCTCGGATCGGATCGGCAGGGCTACTACAAAACTCGAAGTTCGTATCGTACAGTCAAGGGCAAAGATATCGACACGGCCAAAGTTGCAAAAATTTGTATACGCGACTCTATGCACTTAACATTAAGGCCGTGTATACATATTTTTGCAACTTTGGCCGTGTCGATATCTTTGCCCTTGACTGTACCGTCCCTCTCGCTCTCGTATTGAATAGTATAAGTGTCAGAGGGACCGCACGACACGAACTTCGATTTTGGAGTTTCGTAGTAGCCCTGCGGATCGGATCTTGGACTTGGATCTTATTATCTATGTTTGGTTGGTCGGTTCGGTTCGTAGTAGCCCTGCGGATCGGATCTTGGACTTGGATCTTATTATCTATGTTTGGTTGGTCGGTTCGGTTCGGTACTCGGACTTGGACTAACGAACGAATCTTTCTCTCTCTCACGAATCTGTACTTCAGTTCAGTCAGCGGGTGGGGCACCGCAGTACCGTACCGACACTGACCGACCGAACCGAGCCGGGGCGGATCGGCCATAGATAAATTAATAATCGCTCGAAAGAACCGGAGTCAATAAAGGAGTCGGATTCAATAAGCGGATTCGGTACCGACACCGGAGCTGGATCTAGTGAGTCAGATCACTTCGCGGAGTTGAGATTACCCATGTCTAATGCCCATATAAGCTCGTATAAAGCGCGAGCGAGAACCTGTCCTTTAGACCAAACATGAGAAAGCACGCAGGAGTGAGCGCGTACACGCGTGTTCGATTTAATGTAGCGCGCTTGTAAGTGCGTATGCTAAAAAAGAGCGTATAAAAAAAAAACAAAGAAACCGCCCTTATACTGACAAATCGTCACTACTTTGAAAAAATCTTGTATCTAAAAATCTATATATCAACAAAATTAAACCTTGACATAATGTTCTTGCACGAAACTAGGATCAGTAATCGACTTCTGGTTTTTTACTGAAGCTTATTTTCAAAGTAGCGTTTTTTTTTCAATCAAAATCGACACAGACACAGTATCGCGGAGCTCCTACTTTTATGTAGCTTTGGCCCTTCGGGCAGATGTAAACTTAACACAACCCAAACCTACCTATTTATGTTTCTGTGTCGATTAATATGGGGAAAAAACGCGATTGTGAAAATAAGATTGTATACTTAAATATTGTGTGAATGAGTTTCAAAAGAAGATTCTGTTTTCTGTATGGAAAACCAGAAACCAGTTTAGAAAACGGAATTATTTTTCTTCATTCGAAACCAGGTTTCCGAAAAAGAAAAATAATTCTGTTTTCTAAACTGAGTGGCTCATAAGGTTACCCGGGGCGAAAGCAACTATGAGGCTAAAGTAACTAATTGAAGTTTTTTCTCAATGTAATGGTTTTTGTAAAAAGAGCCATCGGTTGGAGCGTAGTAAAATTATTGCTTTATAAAATAAAACAGACGGCGTTCTTAGATCGCTCACTGTTGTACCGACCGAGCAAATTTTATCAGCCGCCATTTTAAAGCAACGCTTTGCCGTGTCGTGTGTTTATTTTTGTGTTACACAAAATATTACAAGCCGTTTTCTGGAAAAACACAAGTTCGTCCTAAAGAAAAGATAAAACGTAAGTGCTTTTGGTATATTTATTTGAACTGTAGGTATTCCAATAATGTAACTATATCAATAATATTTTAATAATATTTTATTGATATACGTAGTCGGTCCCAAAATTCTGTCACTGGCACATTATTTTTAAATTTAGAACATGATTTTAAGAAAATTTAATTGAATTCCATTTTTGAATGTTTGACAATTATTTAATCAAATTTTTTTAACAAAAAAGTTAAACAGACTCCAAAAAAATAAAAAATAACAAAAAATGGAACCGACTACAAAACCCTTGAAAATATTTTTCTAGGTACCTACTAGCTCGAAGTCGGTGCCTCAGCACGAGCCAGCAGGAATGGAACAATGGTCGTCTACCTTACCTACATTCTATGGGTTTCAATCCATCCTGCTGGGCCGTGCTGAGTCACCGACTTCGAGCTAGTAGGTACCTAGAAAAATATTTTCAAGGGTTTTGTAGTCGGTTCCCTTTTTTGTTATTTTTTATTTTTTTGGAGTCTGTTTAACTATTTTGTTAAAAAAATTTGATTAAATAATTGTCAAACATTCAAAAATGGAATTCAATTAAATTTTCTTAAAATCATTTTTTTTTCTTATTTCATTTTTCATTTCATATTTATTTAAAAAAATTCTTTATTTCTCACTTTTTAGTGATTTGTAGCCAAAGTACATCTCACAACGATTCCATGAAGCCCAAGTTAAACACGGCTTAGTTACGTTGTTTTATAACAGAGTTCCGTTGCCTACCTTCCGGCTTCAGCATCAGATCAGTTCGAAAGAATCATTAACTTAAAGCTTCTTCTTAGTCGCTTATCTAGGTATATTAATCATGATCGTTTAAAGACAAGCGAGCATTACTTAGCTTTGATGAGTTCCATTAGTCAACTACGGTCTTCTTCATCAGGTCCAGGTTACCCAATGGTACTTTCTGGATGTAAATGCTCATCTCAATGCTAAAAATGCAAAAATCGCCATAGGTGTGCCTATAAAATTTGAGGTTTACCTCGATTTCCCTAGGATCCCATCATCAGATCTTGACTTGGTGACAATGGGACCACCTCAGAAGAATACCCTTTCGATTAAAAAAATAATTTTGAAAATCAGTCCACTATTGACTGAGTAATCGGTGAACATACATAAAAAAAAATACGAACATTGGAACATAGAACCTCCTCCTTTTTTGAAGTCGGTTAAAAAACAGTCATTCGCTGCAATTTCTCACGATGGAGTGGACATTGAAAGAAAACCGAATAGTTGTTTTAGCATTGCACCGCTGTGGGCACTCGCCAAGTACCATTTTCAAGTTGCTTAAAAATTTAAATATAACGCTTAGGTTTGTGTACCGTACTATTGATAGGTACAATGAAGTCTCCAGTGTTGAGGAAAAGAAAATAATTGGCCGGCCTCGCTCCGTACGAACACCAGCAGTGATCAAAGCGATCAAGGCGCGCATAGCAAGAAATCCTGTCCGAAAACAGATGTTGATGGCTTTGCAGATGGGAGTCAGTAGAAAAACCGTCAGAAAGGCTTTAAACGAAGATCTTAGTCTACGAGCATACAAAAAAAAAGAGTGGGCACTTACTTAATGCCCGTCTAAAAACAATAAAGCTTAAAAGATCCCGGAAGTTGTTAAAGCGGTACGCGAAAAGTCGACACCGTGATATCCTCTTTACAGACGAAAAGATTTTCGATATTGAAGAGAAGTACAATAAACAGAATGATAGAGTGTACGCTAGGAGCTCTGAAGAAGCAGAAGAAAGAGTTCCACGGGTGCAACCATGGGCATCATCCATCATCAGTGATGATCTGGTTGGGTGTATCTTATTACGGGCCAACTGAGGTTCATTTTTGCGAAAAAGGGGTCAAAATCAGTGCGAAAGTGTCTCTTCGTACACTTTTTGGATAAGCATGTCAAAGATCGGCCTAACAAGCCATTTTCAGAACATAATTTTGTGTTCCAGCAGGATTCTGCGCCAGCACACAAAGCCAAGACCACTCAAGCCTGGTTTGACCGTCAAAAAATCTACTTTATAAGACACGAAGATTGGCCTTCCTCCAGTCCGGACCTTAATCCTCTGGACTATAAAATTTGGCAGGTTTTAGAGGGGAAGGTCTGTGCTAAACCCCATAAAAATTTGGAGCCAACTTTAAGAAAAGCAGTCGCTGAAATAGACATGAAAATGGTGCGTGAAGACTGGCCGCGCCGATTAAGGGCCTGTATTAAAAACAAAGAAGTCATTTTGAATAATTTTAAGTAATTTTAATTCTTTATTAAATGTACTTTAAATTGGTATATAATTTATTACTAACTGATTGGTACTTTTGTTTTTATCATTATTTTCATTTGTGACAGAACTTTGGGACCGACTACGTACATGTATTTTATACAAATATGTATGTATACTAAGTATACTCCCTTTTTTTTGGATTACCCAATAAAACCATTATGTAGTTTTTTATTTCAATGAACAGCAGGAAATTCTTAATTGTATTTTTTTATTAGTATCATAATATTTATACATTCATTAACTGTGTAACCATTTGAAGTTTTTTTTTTTATTTGATAGTGTATGTTTTAAAATTAACCCCATAATTGAAGTCACTCACTACGTGTTTTTAGGGTTCTGTACCCAAAGTGTACCAACGGAACCCTATTACTGAGATTACTCTGTCTGTCCGTCCGTCTGTCACAGGGCTCTATCTCTGGAGCCGTAATAGTTACACTTATTTTTTTTTAAGTTATATTCAGCCCCAGCAGTCTTGGGTACAAGTTAAAGGATACAAAATATATTATTAAAACTACCTTGTCTTTTTTATTAGCTATTGATGAATATTGAATAATGGAGGCTTCTCCTTACACAGTCACAAACAAAATAGAGAAAGATGACTGCATGTCTAAAATAATCTTTAGGCCATCTAAAAATACTATCATATAATTCTCATGAGAAAAGTATGTAAATAATGTATGTAAATAAGTATTATATAAAATATTTAGAGCATTATAATTCCCAAAATTATTTAATATGAAGACTAATATCTATAGTATTTAAATAAATATATCAAAACTATTGAGATATAGATAAGTGATATTTACCTTAGTGCAAGAGGAATCTTCTAAATCCAATTTCTTAGGCACTTCAGTGA
Source organism: Choristoneura fumiferana (assembly GCF_025370935.1). NCBI lineage: Eukaryota > Metazoa > Arthropoda > Insecta > Lepidoptera > Tortricidae > Choristoneura > Choristoneura fumiferana. Next base: position 18,039,369 of record NC_133472.1, read on the forward strand.
CGGAGTCCTGGTAGCCCTCGGCACCAGGTGGGCAGTCGGGCAAATCCATTGTGAAACACTATACACTTGACAGTTTATGGCCTCAAAACGGTCATAAACTATTTTGTCATTTATGTAAATCACTTGTTGCACTATCTTCTGTCTTCTGCTACTGAAACACAAATCAGAGCTTAAATTTATACATTACATAAATTGATAAAAACTCATAAAATATTAATTAAATTGATACTTACAAGATCTTACAAAGAAATACTCACATTTTTGTGTCATATGACTCATAGCTCACAACATAGTTATATCACCAACTTCTTATTCTAGGTACCACTATATCTTTTAACTTTAACAGATCAAGTAGGTATATTCATCATATCTTAGCCTTTTTGCACTCTAGCTCAGTCACATATTATGTATCAAACCGCAATCAGACTAGAAATGAGCTTAAACATCAATTACGCACCAGTGTATGAGATGACAGTTGTTAATGGCAGCATGGGCAGATAAGAACAAAAAAGATGAAGTAATGTATTGTATTGTATAACTTTTATTGTATAGTCCACCAAGAAATTGGTTTACCGCCTAGGGTTGCCAATTTTTTTCTAAATGAAACAAACTATATTTAGGTCTGAGAAGGGAAATAAACAGTATTTTAGAAAAATTAACAGTATTTTCTTCTTTTCATGTTTTATATTTTTGGGTGCTCCTCACGCAACTTATCAATTTAGTATAATTTTTAAAAGCCTTATAGACCTCGTCAGAATAAAACTAAAACTAAGATAAATAAGGAGCTAAATTTTTATTATTCACATTGGCAGATTCCTTCTGAAAGACCGCTATTGTGACTGCTGCACTGACTTAGTGTGTGCTTAGTTTTAGGCATTTTCATGCTGAAAAAAGTATTTTGCATAATATATTTTAGGTCAACAGTAAAAAGTATAATGTAGTGAAAAACAGTATAATACTGTTTTAACAATATAGTTGGCAACCCTATTACTACCCGAAGGTTTAGTGTCATTTGTAGCACTTAAAACATAAAAGCCTATTTTCACTCACAAGTCAATAAGTATACAATCAGCCTTATTGTTTTATTTCTGAAGTAGGATGTTATTAAAATTGGTAAAGCACTTTCTTGGTCGACCATACATAAAACATATGAAAATAACAGTTGGGTATTTCTCCACTGATTGGAAACTTTAAACAGTCCCCTGCCAACTTTCTCTTTTAATTATAATGAAACAAACAGTAAAAATGGTTTTCCACCATAACTACAGTGTTGTGTCATCATCATCATCATTATCCCAGCCTATTTTACGTCCCACTATTGGGCACAGGCCTCTTCTTAGAATGAGGGGGCTTGGGCCGTAGTTCCCATGCGGGTCCAGTGCGGATTGTCCAGTGTTGCGTATACCTATATAAATTTATGCACAAATGTCAATCTTATCAATTATTTTTATATTAACCATAACCAGGCGACAGGGTACAGATTTTGTACTCTTGAGACAATGTTTGATTAAAAATGTTAGTAAAATTACATGCATATTAATTGAAATACTTCATTATGACCACTGGTGTACTTAATCATCTTTTTAAGTTCAATGGAGAAAACTTTCTAAATTGTAACACATGGCTAATATTATCTGATATTTATCAAATTCTGGGTTGGGGACATGTCATCGGACTGTTTTGCGGGGTATTAGAAAATTAGTTTTTTTTTTGGTATAATAAGTATAAGACAAGTTAGTTAAAAATATGACTGTTTTTAAACACAGAAACATTTTTCTTTGACATTTATTTCAAAAAGTTTTCCCAAAAAAAGCCCAAGACAATGATTTTCCAAATAGTGGAGAAATGCCCAATTGACAAAACAAAGAGATGTATGTATGTACAAAGGTAGACTTGTCCCTTAAAGGGATCTCTTCCAGTTTTGTAGATCCAATTGTAGTTTATATTTTTTCGAAAGTACTTACATAGAATCAAAAGCTTGAAGTAAATTTATTATTATAAATCAACCTCTAAAGACCAGCAGGTTTTAGGATCTTATGCAAGGTCCGCCCGGATTGCTACCACCATCTTGCTCGCTAATCCTGCCATGAAATAGCAGTGCTTGCATTGTTGTGTTTCGGCGTGGAGAGTAAGACAGCCGGTGAAATTACTGGCACTTGAGGCATCCCATCTTAGGCCTCTAGGTTGGCAACGCATCTGCAATCCCCCTGGTGTTGCAGGTGTCTATGGGCGGTGGTAATCTCTTACCATCAGGTGACCCACTTGCTCGTTTGCCATCCAGTCGAATAAAAAAAAAGACAAATTGGCGTAAATCGTCAATAAGGGCCTTATCACACTAGCGATTTGCGGGAGAGTTGAAAGCGAGGCAAGCGTACAGTGAATTCGCTGCGAGCGTATAACGATTTCACCGCAAGCGCGCAACGATGTCGCTGCTGCGAGTGCGTAGCGAGTTCGCTGCTTTAGCGCCAAAAACGCCATATTGTAGACTTTCGTATAATAATAATAGGGCGTCTTCGGCGCTAACGCAGCGAACTCGCAGCGACATCGTTGCGCGCTCGCGGCGATATCGTTGCGTGCTCGCGGTGAAAACGTTACGCGCTCGAAGCGAACTCGCTGCGCGCTCGCCTCGCTTTCAACTCGCCCGCAAATCGCTAGTGTGATAAGGCCCTAACTGACTACCGCCTAATGGTGGCCAGTTATTGATGATTTAAGTTATTAAAGAGTATATTTAATTTTGAATATTAATAAAATTTTAATTTGCAATATTGTTTTCTATTGTGTATTTCTATTTTTAATCTAGGTTTGGTGTGGATTTAATATTTCTTTAAAAATATATTTATTAAAAAAAGGTTTTTTTTTTAATAGTATTTACACTTCCGTTTTTGCAAAAATTTACTATTGACATCTGTTTCAGTTTCTGGTTCCGCTAAGAGACTGGTTGCATCACCAATACATACAGAACAAAGTTTTCCGGGCGCCCTGGTTTAATTGTGCCAGCCTCCCCAGGGATTTATTTGTGTGGGTGTTTCGAGTGTGGTCAGGTCACATTATATTGAATAAATTTTTAAATATTATGAAAGTAGTTCAATAATAGGATCGCAATAGAAGACTTTGATGAATGTGGATATCGAGTCTTTCAATGAGGCTGGCATAGTCACAACAGGTGCACTTAATCCTCAAAAAAAAAATAGAAAAAAATTAATATATAGTAAGAGATACAGTACAATGTAACTGAACTACTATTTATATGGGATTTGCTGATTACTCTAATCATATAACACTTATTTCAGTTAGCATCTGAAAAATTTACATTTATTTTAGAAAGAGATGCTTGGGCAAATCCCATCCTAATAGCAGTGAAATCACATAGTTCCAGTATAAATAATAAAATGTATGTATGTAGTATGTATGTATGTAAACTCTTTATTGTACCAAAGAAAAGAAACAAAAATACAATTGGAGAAACTGAGAAGCTTGTACAAAGGTAGACTTATCCCTTTCAGGGATCTCTACCAGTCAACCTTTGAGAAGATATGTATTTGTCTGCACTGTGTAATAATTATAAATGTAGTTAAAAAACCATACTTCGAACTGTTATCAAATCACTAAATCATTATATCAATAAGCACTATTGTGCTATTGGTACTTCCTGTTCCTATTCTAATTGCGGTCAGATAGTTAAAGAGCGTGAATGGGTAGTCTATCAGAGACGTAGCAGTATCACAGTTAATTAAAATGAAAAGCACAGTTTTTAAATCAATTTTCAAGATGATGATGACCCTTCCTCCCCAGATCATGATTAGAACTGACCCAATCAATATGATAAAGTGCAATAAATGCATCTTAAAAGGCTAAAGTTCATATTAGTTACATTCATATATCGTTATTGCGGGAGTTAAAAAATCACTTAAATAACCGAATGTCTATTTAGTAAAAACTGATATATGTGGCGTTATCTGGGAAAAGGTACCTTGTTGTCGATTCTAGTTTCCGAGATAATCGCGCTTAAAATGTCGAAAAAAATCATTTTTTCTTTTTTTACTCTATAGGGTCTAAATTTTAATTTGACAGAGACACAAGTTTTTAAATCGATTTTTTATGAGTTAAAACATCCCTTAAACTTTAGTAAGAAAGGTACCTTATTGTCGGTGCCGCTCTTGAATGCTTTCTGTGCGCTCGGTATCGGTTTGGAAAACGTGTCGGACGTCGGTACTTTGTCGGCGCGTCATCATCATTATCATCCCAGCCTATACGTCCCACTGCTGAGCACAGGACGCCACTCAGAATGAGAGAGCTTGGGCAGTAGTTCCCAAGCGGGCCCAGTGCGGTGCTTGTCGGCTCGTAAAAAACGTCAATCAGAATCATCATAAAATACGTTTAATTAGAGTAAGGTAAATCATCAATAACTGGCCACCATTAGGCGGTAGTCAGTTAGGGCCTTATCACACTAGCGATTTGCGGGCGAGTTGAAAGCGAGGCGAGCGCGCAGCGAGTTCGCTTCGAGCGCGTAACGTTTTCACCGCGAGCACGCAACGATATCGCCGCGAGCGCGCAACGATGTCGCTGCGAGTTCGCTGCGTTAGCGCCGAAGACGCCCTATTATTATTATACGAAAGTCTACAATATGGCGTTTTTGGCGCTAAAGCAGCGAACTCGCTACGCACTCGCAGCAGCGACATCGTTGCGCGCTTACGGTGAAATCGTTTTACGCTCGCAGCGAATTCACTGTACGCTTGCCTCGCTTTCAACTCTCCCGCAAATCGCTAGTGTGATAAGGCCCTTATTGACGATTTACGCCAATTTGTCTTTTTTTTTATTCGACTGGATGGCAAACGAGCAAGTGGGTCACCTGATGGTAAGAGATTACCACCGCCCATAGACACCTGCAACACCAGGGGGATTGCAGATGCGTTGCCAACCTAGAGGCCTAAGATGGGATGCCTCAAGTGCCAGTAATTTCACCGGCTGTCTTACTCTCCACGCCGAAACACAACAATGCAAGCACTGCTATTTCATGGCAGGATTAGCGAGCAAGATGGTGGTAGCAATCCGGGCGGACCTTGCACAAGATCCTAAAACCTGCTGGTCTTTAGAGGTTGATTTATAATAATAATAATAATAATAACGATTAATAGTTACAACTAGAAAACAAAAGCATTTTTTTAGATCTTATTCTTAACTATGTCACTAAATATTTTACATCCGACAATAACATACCTTTTCAAATACGTTAATCATTTACAGCCTTATTCATAAAATATCCTTAATTGAGGTTTGATCGGTCTGTTACTTAGCAGACTGATTAAGCTTATTAGACGGTTGTCAAGAAGTATGATTCATAAACGCTTGCTAGCAGTCTGCTAGTTGTTGAGCTGCTGATAGACGGATTAGACGCGTTATGTTGGCCACCTTGACAAATCAGACATAAAATGGCCTAATCGATAATTTAAAAAAAAATTGACAGCAGTGACAGCAAATTACCAGGAAAAAAATAAAAAGCGAGATGTTTGTTTTCCCGCCATTTCCGATCCGCATGTTTATGTTGTGCAAAAAGCCTAATGTTTCTGTTAATCATCCTTATTTTTTTTCATATTTATTGTTAATTTATTGTTGCTAATTTAGAGGATTTTTAAATACAAATTCCTGAAAATAATTTTTCCTGTTTTTTTTTTTGATCTGCGTAGCCCTGCCTTCACTATAAATATCATCGGTACCTATGGTTTTTTGCTCTAGTCAAAGTCAGCTGTTCAAACTTGTGGCGGCCATTTTGTAACTTAGCAGAGAGATAAAGGAGGGTCTACGGTCCTCTAACTTTAGCAGAGCCTTGATCGACTGATTAGCGCTAACAGACGTTTATGAATCATGTTTTTTAGCGTCGGGCCTTCAAGGAGCCTTCAAGGAGGCTCTAACTTTTTATGAATAAGGCTGTTAGTTTTTATTGAGACAAAATTATAGGTTTTTGGTAAGGGTTTTAATACTACAGTGTTCTTAAATTAAGACTATTAAAATTAATCTTAAGTTATTAGTCGTTTTCAAATGATATCACTTCATATCACTAAATATTTTGCCACCAACGATAAGGTACCTTTTCGAAAATATATAGTGATTGTACCAACTTTTTACTAAACTTCACCTTGAATGTTGAGACCGAAAAAGCTAGTTTTTTATGATTTGTTGAGTTAATTTGATCTCATTGGGCTCTGTTTTAGCGTACTAAATATAAACTTTTGTTGATTTTGACTTTTTAATTACATTTGTAGACCAGTTATTTTTTTTAAAGTATTTTTTTATATAATAAACAACATTAATTTAAAACGGAGTAGTTTTTATTTAGTGTCCTATTACGCATAATATTTTTTCCTTCGATAAAATCCAATGGAAATATACTAAGAATAGAAAATTAAGTAAAAAATCCATCAACCTTTTTTTTTACTTTATGCACTTTGGCAAGGTAAACTACAGGAAAACAGTTGTCCAATTACAAAATTGTTCTTGAAACCTGAAAGCTCGTACAATCTACTCCTCAAATAGCATGTTATCTATGTAACTTACAACAACAACATACTTTTAATGGGTGTATAACTTTTGAGTTCAATTTTCTCATAATCACCTTTTTTGGCTTTTGAGGTTCAACATTTTTTAAAAAAAATATCTATTAAACCTACATGCATGTTTCTTACATGGTTCGATAGCTAAATGTATGTAGATTATGGGGATATCAATAAATCAATACCGACAACAAGGTACCTTTTCCCAGATAACGCCACATATTTTGCCTAAAAATATTAAGCATCTAAGAAGTTGAAATTTCGAGTTGAAATGTTGTTCCACAGAAGATTTTGTTTGACGGAAACTAACGTTGCACTTAGAGCAATATAATTTTGTATTGCGAGCCTGTAATTTGGGATAATACTTTATTCACAACTCCAGAAATTCATCACACATTGTTTCCTTTGTGGCATTTTTAAAACCACTCGATAATTATGTTGTGAACACAGTTATTATAACGAAATAATTAATAATAGACCATTTTAAATAGGAAAAGTGACTGAAGAGTTTATGTTGCGCTTGCAAAGTTAATCTTTTTAAGTATGTACTAGTAATCACGTCAAGTCTGGAGGTCTGATATAAGAAACAAAGTTGATAATTTTTAAACACATAGGCATAAAATATTGTTCAAAAAGTGTCACTTGTATTATTGCTTATTTGTCAGTCTTTCAATATTGTAAAATGTTTTTGCTCCCATGATAACGATGTATGGTTATATTCCAACTTATACAATGATATTCAAATTTAACTCTTCATATGGGAATGGCACTCACTAAGGAGCTAAGCTTCTATGGTAACATGGCATTGGAAAAAATTTACTGCATGAACGCAATTATTTACACAAATACCTCAAAATTAATTGAACAAAATCTACATTTGTAGTTTTGAATTGCTTATATGTAATAGGAAAATTTATCATGGCGTTCTTAACAGGCCAAATGTTCGACGAGTATAATACTCAACCCCATGACAACTTGTTGAGTCAAGATTCTTCCACCAAATGAAATGCAACAATAGGCTCCTGTTAATTATTACGTATATTTCAGGTATTTACAGAATCCCCGGATTCCAAATTATGAAAGTAAGTGTAGAAAATAACCGAATATAGCTTCATTAAATAAAAGTAATACGGAAATAATAAAAAATAATTGATTTTAAAAATGCGTAAAATACGAGGTTAAATTGGTAGAAAAGTGTACTAACCTGTCAAGCTTATTTTCAACGTAGATTCACTATTCATACAAAAGTACCATACCACGTCTACTACACGACGATAAATACTTTAGAAGCTCTTAAAATCACTAATTGCTAAATAATCACACAAAAATCAAAATTAAATGAAGCTTTTCTTTTCCTCAAACCAAATCCATCAATTTCATTTAATTTGATCAAGCCCAAGCCCAAACACGTATGCTACTATGCTAGCTAGCATAGACATTTTCTTATTTTTTTATTCATCCGTTCGGTCGGAGAGACTAAAGTCCGGGATCATACCACCTAAAAACTGCAAGGCTACTACGAAACTCGTAACTCGAAGTTCGTGTCATGCGGTCCCTCTGACACTTATACTATTTAATACGAGAGCGAGAGGGACGGCACGATACGAACTTCGAGTTTCGAGTTTCATAGTAGCCCTGCTGACCCTATATGTTAGGGATAACCTTTTTTTTTACACTTTATGTAGAAATTTGTCTATGGCTGATTTCAAATGAAGAGTTTTTGTTTTCTTACTTATGTCAAGTCAATGTCTTTTGCAAATATACATGTCGGTTACTTTTAAAATATAATCTTTTTCATTTAATCACTGGGTAAAAACTATTACAGCCATTACATTGGTTATGGGCATTTGCTAAAAGTGATTAATATATTTAAAATAATAAAATCAGTTATATTTTGTGAAACAATACTGACGACCAAAGCTGACGACATTATTTTCGGATAAAATATGATTTTATCAAAATGACGGAAAATGATATTCCGACTAGTTCAATGAACAACATTGTTGTAAGTACTGGATCGAATAATATGGTTAAGTATTGAGAAGCTGGAAGCTGGAAGGAGTTTCAAATTATGGCACATGGAAATTTCAGATGAAATTATTGCTTATTGACCCTCAGATCAAATAAAAAAGTAAAGATGGAGAGCGGTGAACAGCCGAGTGAGTGAGGTAGAGGTGGGTAAATCCGGATCTGAAGATTCAAAAGAGTCAGATCCTCAAGCGGATCGGAATCCCTTAATGACTCCTTTCAAATCTTATTGACTCCGGAGTTATTAACTCCGACTGGATCGAGCGGCTAGCCTCGCTCGTGATCGCCGTCACGCTCACTCACACTGACTCGCTCCGTCCGCCTGCTTTCGCTCTCGCTCGGCTCGGATCGGATCGTCAGGGCTACTACGAAACTCGAAGTTCGTATCGTACCGTCCCTCTCGCTCTCGTATTAAATATTATAAGTGTCAGAGGGACCGCACGACACGAACTTCGATTTTGGAGTTTCGTAGTAGCCCTGCGGATCGGATCTTGGACTTTGATCTTATTATCTATGTTTGGTTGGTCGGTTCGGTTCCGTTCGGTTCGTAGTAGCCCTGCGGATCGGATCTTGGACTTGGATCTTATTATCTATGTTTGGTTGGTCGGTTCGGTTCGGTACTCGGACTTGGACTAACGAACGAATCTTTCTCTCTCTCACGAATCTGTAGGTACTTCAGTTCAGTCAGCGGGTGGGGCACCGCAGTACCGTACCGACACCGACCGACCGAACCGAGCCGGGGCGGATCGGCCATAGATAAATTAATAATCGCTCGAAAGAACCGGAGTCAATAAAGGAGTCGGATTCAATAAGCGGATTCGGTACCGACACCGGAGCTGGATCTAGTGAGTCAGATCACTTCGCGGAGTTGAGATTACCCATGTCTAGAGTGAGGCCGATTAAACTACACCAATCCGTGTGCTTACACAGCGGCACGCACACACTTGCAACCAAACTGTACCAAAACCTTATCACTTAGCAACGCATTCGCGTGGAGTATGACGTATCTTAAACTTCGACAAATATAACTAATAATGCCAAATTGTGTCGTGAAAGGATGTAAAAACTATCCGTCCTAAAATAAAAAGCAGGATGGAATCACTTTTTACACGCTAGTAAACTCATAAAACAATATTTTCATTAAAAATCGAAATAATTTTGTTAGAATTTTGCTTTGAACACAAAACGTCAATACTAGTGTTGCCATTATAATAATTGTAGTTACCCTATTATTGGATAAAAGTTGCCTAGGTAATACAATCTTTTTTTTTTTAAATTCTATTTCTATGGCTTAAAACTTGAGAACGTGACACGTAACGTAAAGTTATTTGGTTCTTCTAAAAGTTCATCAACGTTTTTTATTGTAGTAACGGTATTAACGTGACACGCAACGTAAAGTTATTTGTTTTCTGTAAACGTTTACTAACGTATTTTAAAGTAGTTGTTTTAGGCTGGTTTATGAATTTAAAGCAATAAATAAAAACGTTATTAACGATAACGATATGTTTGTCGTTGCGGGGTACTGAGAATTATTATGGCAACACCGGCCTACGAACACATGTTTATAAAACAGGTCTCACTTGGCTGTCTGTTTGTTTACCGCACTCCATCTTTACTTTTAATTTGATCTGAGTATTGACCATGGACTATGGGATTTCGCAAACGGGTTCGTAAATGCATCTACTGATTCAATTAAAGATCAGAAAGCATATGCAAAGATGTTTTTAAATATAAAACCAATTTGCTATCCACATGTCAAAAATGCAAAAACAGCTGAAGATGCCTGGAAACAATTGAAGGCTGCTTATGAGAATGCAGGCATAAGTCGTAGACTTTCTTTGAAAAGAAAATTAGCACAAATTAAGTATACAGAATATGATTGTATGGATCACTATTTGGGAAATATTATTTCCGTTACGCAAGAACTAGCTGACATTGGCTGTGTCGTCGATGACGAGGAATTAGCCGAATTGGATACTGAATGGTTTGCCAGCTGAGTTTGATCCATTGATTATGGCGATGGAAGCCACAAGTGCTAAATTGACGTCAGAATTCGTCAAATGCCAGTTAAATCAAAGTGAATTTAAAAAGAAGATAGGCAAATCAAATTTGGAACCTTCTGACAAGATTCATATTGCGAAGAATAAATTTATTCCGGTATCGTCTTGGGTCGTCCCATTCGTTTTTAGTCAAGTTCTTAATTCGTCTCATTCTGATTTCGTCATCCATTTGTCACTTTCGGTGGTAGTCTTTGTCGTCTTTGGTCATATTCGTTGTTTGTCTTTTCTTATTCCGGGCCATTCTGCTATGTCTTCATAGTTTTTGGTCATGATCGGTGTTAGTATATCTCTTTTTTAGTCTCATTTGTTATTCGTCCCTTCGTCTTTGGTCTTATTCTAAGTTCGTGTTTTTCTTATTTGGCCTCTTAAGAAATTGATATCATTCTTTATTGGACACATTCACTATTTGTCCCGTTTGATATTCGCAATTTGACTTGTTTTCTTTCAGGCGACTAGAATCACGAAAATCACGAACGATAAATTGGCCAGTAACGTAATAGCGGAGGTTGTATAACTAAAGCGGGAATTGAGACGAAAACCGAACAAGACGAGTTATGAATGGACCTTAAAACGAAAGTGACTTACTGCTAATGGGACCAACAACGAACGTGTCGAAAAAAAAATGTGACGAGTAACGAATGAGACTAAAAAATAAAAAAACTAACACCGAACATGTTATAAGAAGAAGAGACGAACATCGAATGAATCTGAATAAGAACAAGACAAACAACAACTATGACCCAAGACGACAATGACTAAGAGCGAAAGTGACGAATGAAGAATGGATGACGAAAGCAGAATGAGACGAATTAAGAACTTGACAAAAAACGAATGGGACGACCAAAGACGATACCTTTATTCCAATATGTCACAACTGTCATGAAAAAGGACACATTAAACCAAAATTTTCTAAGTTGAAGAATTCGATTTCAAATAATGATTCAACCCTTGATGCTTCATTTTCAAAGAAGGGGAGTACAAAATCATCGGCGAACATACACGAAAAAATACAAACATTGAAACATAGAACCTCCTCCTTTTTTGAAGTCGGTTAAAAAGTGAACCGTCAGAACGGGAAAAAAGGAGACGGAGCAGGATGGCGCTCTACAACACTATTTTGACACGTTTCTCCTAAACAACGCATTATTTCTCTGGAATTTTTAAAACAATTCGATTCTTTGACCTGTAGATTTTGTATATTTAGCAAAATAAAATCACAAGTTCGAATTTCGAGCAAAAAAGTGGACGGTACGATACGAACTTCGAGTTTCGAGTTTCGTAGTAGCCCTGCTGTTACTTGTATTGTGACAGCAAGATTGTGACATTTACTCATTCATTTCATTCATTCTACTTTTGTGCAATGTGTGCAATCCTGTGCAATCAGTTATTTTTTTAGCTTTGCGTGTAATCCATTCACTTCAACTCTCATGGCACTATCTAGGTATACGTTAGGGATGGGCGATTTCGGTTTGATTAATCGAAAAATCGATTAATCGACAGCAAATCTAACATTAATAATCGATTATTCTTTTGTTAGATTATATAAAATACTCAGGAGTTTTAAGTAAACCTTTGTAAACCAGTTTGTCATGAATTTATGTTCATACGTGTCAATATTTTTCTAAATAAATACTATTTTGACAATAATATAAAAGGAATGAAGTTAATTTAATATGTCCTTAATTTACACATCGTTGATATTATTACAAAAATAATTAATTGAATATTTGTTTTAATAAGTTGCTAATATTAACTACATGAGAGAACTGTCAACGCAGAGCTCGCTTGGCGGAAGTGGAAAAACCACGAGATTGATTGTAATTCTTACTTGAAAAATAATAATGCCATGTTAATGTATGTCTGCAGTTTTATTTAACTAGAAGAGAGTTTTCACTTTAATGACGATTTAATCGAAAGAATCGATTATTTCGTAGCAAAGTCCAGTTAATGCCAAGTCGTCGATTCCAGGTAAGAACACTAATCCAAATCGTAATGCAAGTCAATGTCCATATGAATAGCCAAAATGATTAAGGAAACGAACAATTAGCAGTATTAAAACACAATTTTTAAATTATTGAAAAATAACAACGATGACCAAACAACGTGAAAATTTTCTCATGCGTCAACCGTCTTTTGTTTTTTGTTCTTTTTCTATTGATGGCCAGTGCGTGATAAGAACGAAATTTATTTAGAAAGGTTTTGCTTTGCTTGCATTGATCGTCATGTAAATTAAAATGTTGCACTTACCACATTTAGATTTCAATTTTTTGATTGAAGCCTTATCAATAATAAAATGAAATTTTCAGAGTAGCTACCTGATAGATAGAGCAAGTTTTTAAAAGCAAAACGGTATTTTTTTATGTGATTTTATTTTTTTAAGGGCCCTTGAAATTGTGAACATACTGGGTAATTTTATCTTTCTTGGCATTTAATTTTTTTAATTCCATTCAAAGATTTAACGATAGTAAATGTTACCATACTGAATTGGCCTATCTATCAGCTTAGCACACAAAAAAAAAAAAAAAATCTACCGCAATATTCACGTCACCATAAATAAAAATTTCATCGTACTCGGCGATAGGTGAAAATTTTTAAAAAAGTCATAACTCTTAAAATACGAAAAATCGCGGAACATACATGGGGGTGATTCAGATAGCCCTCTAGGTCCTCTATCTCCCGGCTTTACTATATCACTACTTCTTGGGACATACTGTATATGAATACGTGTATTGTTCCTCCTTTTTAATGACCCAAAGAAATGCCCAAAGATGAGGTTTTTTTGCAGTACTTATTAAAAAGTATGATGTTACGAGTATGAAATTTGTATCGTACCTTCGTACCTACTGGATACTTTTTCGTTCCATATTCAAAACCTTACCGGAGACTTGATCGTTGTCTCCCTGGCATTCTTAAGTGACTTTTGAAGATGTAATGGCGACAGTATGAATACTAAGTACTAAGTGTATTTATTTCTTAGTAATCGGATTTAATTTTAGTTTTTGATATTTTTGTCTTCTAAATATATGTGGTTTTATTTTAACCTTTAATTTAAATGTTCTCGCTGCTCAGGTGAAATAGAGTTTTCACCTCGAGACTAAAAGTCAATTTAAACCCTCGGATAAATAGACACTCTCGCTAAATATCGGGTGGCTAACCACCTCGGGTATATATATATTGGCTTACTAGCTTTTGCCCGCGACTTCATCCGCGTGGAATAGTGACTTTGGGAAGTATATTTAATTTATTTAGGATACCTATTCTGCCAATAATAGCTCATAGAAACCTCTACGGTTTACTGAAAACGACCTATTTAAATACCTACATTGCTATAAATATAAACAATTTTTTTTGTTCTTCCATCCATCCATCCATGTTCTTTGGTAAAACATACATATTTAGCGGGTAGCCACATTTTAGCAATACCATGTGTATTCTACCCTGCCAACTCAAAAGGACTAATTCTTCATAGTGAACTCTTATTTTACGTCCTTTATTGTAAATTAGGAGGGAAGGATTATAATTAAGACGGCATTTTACTAAGCATAGCTACACATATTTCCGATAAATATACTTAGAGTAAATTTGTTTGGAATTCCTTAATAACTTTCATCCCCATATTTTCAAGTAAATAGGTCGAAATATGAAAAGCGCTGGAACAAATGTTTTTTAGGCCTCCGTACTTCAAAAGGAAAAAATGGAACCCTTATGGGATCACTTTAGCTTTGCTGTCCGTCTGTCTGTCAAGACCATTTATCTCGTAAAACGCGGAGTATCGGTATCGCGTTGAAATTAAAACCCTAAGCTGTGAAAAAATCAACTTCTAAGTCAAGGCAATCAAAAGCTACAGTCATTAAAAGGTGTTTCCATACAAATCACCTTAACAGAAAAAGTTGTAGGGTAGGTACTTCCGGCTGTCCTAGAAACTTGGAATTTTGCATAAGGGTAACTCTTAAAGCGTAATAAATAGTCATAGTTATTTATGTCTAACTGTCTACATCAATAAGCCATCTGAAATGACTCCACATTGCGTAAGTTTTGCTTATGAGCTTAGAGTCTGCTGACACTGCATCATCCCCTCTGCTAACACCCAGATAAAATTTTCAAAAATGGTTGAACAAAATATCTATCTATTTCTTATAAGTGCCCAAATGCCAAGTATTATTAAGAGCTATCGATTTATCTTCGATAATGACGACCTTCCATATAAAGTTTCATCCCCTATTTCACCCCAACACAGGTCGAATTTAAAAAAAAAACGCGCGAACAAACATCTATTTATTTTTTATTATGTGCCGAAATGACAAGTTTAATAAAGATTCATCGATTTATCTTCGATAATGACGACCTACCATATAAAGTTTCGTCCCCTATTTTACCCCCTCATAGAAATAATTTAAAAAAAACGCGCGAACAAACATCTATATCTCTAATTAAGTGCCGAAATGGCAAGTTTAATAAAGATTCATCGATTTATCTTCGATAATGACGACCTTCGATATAAACTTTCATCCCCTATATTTCATGCCCTCACAGGTCGAATTTTCAAAAAAACTCAAACATAATCGACTTATTTCTTATTAAGTGCCTAAATGCCAAGTTTCATGGTTTTATCTTCGGCAGCGACGAACTTCCACCATATAAACTTTCATCCCCTATTTCAACCCTTTAAAGCCTCTTTTTCGCGATAAAAGATAGCCTATGTGCTTTCCCAAGGTCTATTCTATCTCTGTGCCAAATTTCATCAAAATCGGTTCAGGTGAAAGCGTAACAGACAGACAGACAGTTACTTCCGCATTTATAATAGTAAGTATAGTATGGAATAGTATTGAATATGGATTTTAGTCCCTCGATAAAACATACACTATTAATGTCACCTTAGTGTCTAAGGACAATTGGGTTATCGGGATGATTCTAATGATACCTTAATTGTCTAAATCCGTCCAGCGGTTTGTGGGATATGCGGTAATAAAAGTAGATTGATAACCAAGGGTGGAAAGTGACCCATTTCACCTACTTTTCATTTCGACTGTGAGGAAAGTAAAATACTCCAAAAAAATGAGAATAGTAATCAATTTTAATTACTTGTATCCAACCTCCAACGGTACCTTTTCGACTGGCCACTTGCCACGGCCGACTATAAAAAAAAACGAGTTGGTCACACGACCAAGGAGCTAATATACAAAACTGGAGGTTGAATGCCGAACGAAGAAGTTTGACCTTTATTAGTTATTTATATATTCCATCTCTTACTTTCGTTAGTTTTTTTTTTCAGTATGTTGCACCAATTATAATCAATTGATTTTCGTATGGTAGTAGCTAATACTATTTGCAATTTACATGATTTTTTTCATTGTTGTACCCACAAAAAAACTTGTTCAAAAAAGGTGTCAAAAAATAAATTGTCATTTTTTTTTCACGTATAAAATATTAATAAAATAAGGGTATAAGTACTCCCACAAAAACTACGTAGTTGTGATTTTGTTTCAATGCTTTAGCTGCTATGGATTGAGAGAAAAACGAGTTTTTTTTTTTTAAGGCAACACGTTTTTGACATTACCTATCTCTGTGTCAGTTCAAGATAGAGGGCTGAAAGTTGGAGTGATTACTAGTTATTAGGCGACAAACAATTGACATTCACCAATTCAACTATTCCTCACAGGGGCCACATGTCCTTCCTTAGCCTGCCCTTTCTTGTTTCAAACGGATGTTCGACTTTCAACCTCCAGTGTTGTTTATAAGCTCCTTGGTCACGACGTGCATCTAGATGGCCATACCGAAACGTGAAAAAAAGTATCATTGACTTAGGTAACTCAATTATGTTCGACTCCTTGGCTAATCGAAAATTTAAAAAAAAAGAGAATATTACATACTTAAATACAAGATACGCGCGAAAAACAATACCTACCACTCCTTGCAGTCGGGTAAAAAGTAGTATTAATAGTAACCCAAATAGATAAGTACCTAACCTTAAAAGTGTAAAAACTATTAGGGGCTGTTTCACCATCCATTGATTAGTGTTAACTGGCGGTTAGGTGTGATGCCGTCTCTATTTCTTTTATTCGAATAGATGGAGACGGTATCACATTTAACCGTCGGTTAACGCTAATCAATGGATGGTGAAATAGCCCCTTAAACTAGCAATTTATCATTCGTGCTTTAATTTTTCGCTACATTGTTGTTGTAGAATGAGTACGTTTCATGGTCAAAGAGTTTTCATACCTATACCTATAGATACCTTCCTGCTTACGAATACGTGGAGAGGGCGTTAACCGACAGGTTTGGGTTTTGATGGCAATTAGATACGAAGATTAGGCCAGGACGTGCGAACGGTGGAGCCACAATAGAAGTAATTGTAAGCAGTAGACCGACTCGGCCGTATTCTTGAAATGTATACCTACGGCTGCGCGGAGCGCTAGGGTTGGCAACAACAAAAAGTAAAAAAGATGTGTGTAGATTTTTATTGTATATGTGTAGTTTGAGGTGTAGGAATAAAATATATGTTAATTTTATGATTATTTTTTCATTAATTAATTATAAGTTGGTAATAATAATGGTAACACACACACACACACAAACAGAGAGAAAGAGAGAGAGAGAGAGAGAGAGGGAGAGAGAGAGACACCGTTATAGAGCTACGGTGCCACAGACAGACACACATAATGGTCAAACTTATAATACCCCTCTTTTTGCGTCGGGGTTAAAAATAGAGACAGCATCTTATCCGTCAGTTAAAATTGATCAATGGGTGGTGAAATAGCCCTTAAGTCTATTTGTTAAGGTAGGTACAGTCAAGGGCATAAATATCTATAAGTACAGCAATAGCGACACATTTCTGTATACATCGCCCTTATAGATAGTGAGTGACATAAAGGTGTATAGATATTTTGACGTCTCGGTAACGTATATCTAATCTACATTATATTTATGCCCTTGACTGAACTTAACAGAAAGTAAACAACAAGACTGTTTTAAACTAAACACGTTTTCAAAAATGTGAATTAATATTACTTCAAATTCATAAATTCGTTCGGATTTATATTTTGATAGAAGATTTCATTTGTAAATAGCATTTCGCAAATTTTTTCAATGTAATTTTCTATAAATAGACCCGTCACTATGGTTTACATTTTGTTGAGTAGGTACCTAGACAAATTTGAATAGACTAATAATAAAGTACCTAATAGGTATTTATTTTATCTTTCAGCATCAGCAGGAAGTTGAAATAAAAAAAACGGTCAAGTGCGAGTGCGAGCGACTCACGCATGAAGGGTTCCGCACCTCCGTACAATGTTTTAAAAACAAATAGTTCAGTAATAATTTTTAGTAAAAAATTCTAATACATGCTTTTTTGCTGGCTGTTCTTTTTGCCCCTGGTTACCAAAGTAGGTAGTCGTCAAGAAGAATCAAATGAGACCAAAATCGATGCGGTCGTGTCGTTTTATTACAGAGTTCCTATGGCCAACATCTAACTTCATCATCAGATCAGCTCTACGTCATAATACTTAATATTAAATTGTCATCGGATTTATACATGCATGCATAATTTCAGCTCAATTTGTTGAAGATAACTACTTCAAATTTAAGTTGAAATGTTAATTCCACCCGAACAAACATAACTAGTTACATTACATTACAAGTTAATAAAAACATATCACCAAAATGTAAGCTCGACGTGCAAGTATTTTGAATAAAGAACAATTTTAAACTCTCATCCTCTTTGGCTGTCGCCCTGTCGGAGGCAGCAGGGCTACTTACTACGAAATTAGAAGTTCGTGTCATGCGGTCCCTCTGACACTTATACTATTTAATATGAGAGCGAGAGGGACGGGACGATACGAACTTCGAGTTTAGTTTCGTGGTAGCCTTGCTGAATAGCGCTTTACTCTTGCCATGCGCCGTGGCAGAAAAGAAAATAGCTGCCAGCTTGGTTCATTCCCGGGAAATTCAGCGGACATGTACATATGTTATGTAATTAAATAATAAGAAGCTCGACTAGTGTGAATAATTTTAAACTATATTATAAACCTTGTAAATAGTGTTAAATACTTAGTATAATTTTTTTAGTGTAAAAAACAATAGGTAAACATAGTGATTATACGTTGTGGATTTGGCGAGCGCTTTATCAAAGTTGGCTTCAGTGAGGTTTGTGGTTCATAAATTGCTTTATTAATTTTGCACAAAAACGAATAAACTACACAAACAGACAGTCACTATATTATATTATCGAAGCTTTTATAAAACATAATTAAAATCGCAAACTTAAAGGGTAAATATTCAAACGAAATAGCTAGTCGTTGCTAGGCGACTCGATCGCCTTAGCAACGGTTAATAACGCCTAGCAACCAAAAAACGCTGAAAAAAACACGTTTCTTGTATGACGACCTCTTTTAATTTGTAGCTTTACTTTATTTTTAGTATCTGTTGTTATAGCGGCCACAGTAATACATATTCTGTGAAAATTTCAAGTGTATCTTTTACGGCTTAAGAGATAGAGCCCTGTGACAGACGGACAGACAGACAGACAGACAGCCGAGTCTCAGTAAAAGGGTCCTGTTGGCACCCTTTGGGTACGGAACCCTAAAAATTACAATGTTGATTTTATCATCGTTGTATTTAGGCACCCGTAAACGCTGCAGTATCTCGTGACGCCGCCATTATTAAATAAAATATTGACTTAAGTAGTTATTGCGGGCGTGAAAACAAAATGTAGATTAAAATCATATTTAATAAACCTTAAAACCGTACATAAAAATAATGGGTATGCCACAGTGTTGCATAGTCCCCGTTTTGTTCGGGAAAAAGGGAGGACAAAGGTTTCCGAAAGACAGTACTGTCTCAAAACACAGACATTCATTGCCCCGGAACGCATATTTGCCATAATTAATTTCAGATATTGCAAAATATTCACAAAATTATTCTAATTATAAATAAACCCGCGTAGCTCACCCAAGAACTATGAGATTTGACATTTCGGAGACCTCACGCCACACTAGCACCTCTAGTGGCGAATACATACGCGATAGCCCTCATTGCGCGGCACGTGGAGTTGCACTGCAGCACACTTCGCAGTTAAGTCGGGTTAGCGGCCGTGTAAGACGCTCCGCTGAGTACGTGCGTCGATTTTGGCCCTCTAGTATGAAGTCGGATTACTGCTTACAATTACTTGTATTGTGGTGGAGCTGTGGTCAGCGTAGCGTGGTTAGTTAGAATCATGAGGCAGAACCAGCCAGCCAGAATTGAAAGCACCATGCGACCGTGCGCACGCGCCGCGTTGATGCTCCTGCCGCTCGCATTGTCCCTCGTGAACGTCGACGCCGGCACGGACTACGGAATCCCTTTAGAAATTAAGTTATGGGATACCGGTAGGACGCCTCTGTCACATATGGTGGATGTTACAAATGAATTTGGTTTGAAAGTGTTAGCAGAGCATAACTTTTTGAACGATGATAACATAGCTTTTTCTCCTTATGGGCTAATGGGTATATTAGTGGCGCTGTATGAGGGAGTAGATGGTGAAAGTTCATATCAAATTCAAAGAGGAATGCAACTTCCGTGGAACCGAAACGTCATGAGAGTAGGCTTCAGGGATATACATCGCACTCTGAAGGTGAGTACCTACCCACTTGCGCAATACTAAGTACTTAAGTAATTTCCAACAAATCTATGTGTGCGTCAAACAAACAAATTTATGATCTTGTATATCGACTTCCTTCTATTCCCATGGTCAGAGGCTGTATTCGGCGGTAGCATACTATTTTTGAATCCATATCGTAGACTCTAAGTATCGAACAACAAATGAATCGCAGAAATCTGTTCACACTACATTCAACTACAACATATAAAAATTGCATATTGCCTTAAAATTATTTATAGAAAAAAAAATTAGGGGTTGATTTAGCCCCGCTACTCACCAGTCCGGTCTAAAGTTTTGTGTTGGGTTATATTGGAGAGGTATGTGACAAGTTTTCAGCTAGCATCAAGTACCTACCCAAAAATTGGTGCCAGCTCTCGGACTAATACGACGTTTGGTTTGAAGTAGGGTCAATTTTTGTGCGGAATTTGCTCTAAAGTAAGGTACACTTCCTGACTCATTATTTATTTGTAGTCCAGTCGCACACACTTAACTTTTTCATGATAATACCTAGACCTCACACATCTTTGGTGGAAACGTAGCCTCAGGAGTAATGTCTAAGTACTTACTTGTCCATTGAAAAGTTATAAAATAGACATACTTGTCCATTGACAAAGTTATAAAATAGACACAGATAAGAACCACAGATTAAAATAAGGTATGCAAGGATTTTTTCATGATCACGGCCACGGAATCCTGTCCATTTTTGAATAACTGTATCTTTAGATGTTGAACGTGATTTTTTCATGCTTCAAGGAGCAGGAGTCCTGAGTATTTGATATGAATTCCAGCTTGATAGGTACCTCCACGCGTTCCTGAGAGAAAGTGTCTTGACAGACGGACTGACGCAAAACAAAGTGATTCTAGTTAAAAGGGTTTCGTTTTTCCTTATGACGTACGGAACCCTAAAAATCAATCACACATCCTGCTTAATGGCAGAACTGTGCCAGTAAGCAGGTTGTTAAACTGTGGTGAAAGAGACTTATGTTTCTTTGTATCGTTTCAGACTTATTTCGTCCCGGAAGAAGGTTTTCTTGCGGGTTTGGCGCTAAATAACGAAAACGTAACATTTAATGAAAATTATAAACAAATACTGAGATTTTATGGATTCGATTTGGAAAACGATAAATTACCATCGTTCCCTGCTAATAATAGCACAATCGAAACATCAACATCAAGTAACGTAGAAGATGCAACAAGCACCGTGACGACCTCACTCAGCACAGCGGGGCGCGAGGAGCCGGCCACCGTCCCCGCCAGGGAAGAAACCACCGCTAATCCTAATGCTGAGACATTAAATGATATTGATATTCGTTCGCCGACAATAGCGCCGACGACTGCAAATATTGGAAATATCAATGTTTTAAGTACTACCGACGCATTAACTACAACCATAGATCTAACGACTACTAGCAACGTTCGCAGCTCGATGCCTACAATAGAAACCACTACTGCTACGGTTACAATAGAAACATTACAATCAACAACGATTGAAACTACAACACTAACCACCCTAATGAATAATTCAACTGAATCCATCACTACATTAAATTCAAATCTCAATCTTGAAGTTGAGACTCCAGCAATTAGCGACCAAATTTTGACGACGGATACTTTATCGTCAGAAATCAGCACTGCGTCGATTACAACTGGCAGCACAAACGTATTTTTGACTACATCCACTATGCAAGTAGCAGAAACAGTAACCACAGAGCAATCCGTGACTGCCAGTGATACATCTTTAGTAGGAGCCACCAGCATTCCTGGAACCAGTGAATCTACCATTGAGCCCCTCGAACGACGTAAAAAATCAATTGTTAACTTTATTTTTACAAGTCCACCCTATATTAGTGACAATGTCATGTACAGGGGATTTGACATTCCAGTTCCTGTGCCGAATGACTCAAATCTAGGAGGCGATCAAACTTTTTTAGCAAATGGCCTTAAAAGTGTTCAGGTGATTGATCTATTTAAGTTTCATCCATACTAATATTATAAATGTGATAGTGTGTGTGTTTGTATGTTTGTCCGTCTTTCATGACGAAACGGAGCGACGGATTGACGTGCATAGAGATAGTAGATAGGCCAGAGAGTGACATAGGCTACTTTATATCCCGGAAAAATGTATAGTTCCCGAGGGAACAGCGCGCGATAACCGAATTCCACGCGGACGAAGCCGCGGAAAAAGCTAGTTTTCATTATAAGTACAACCACAATACATATTTAGTTAGATTAGGTGTACACAATACACACTTAATTAGGCAGTGGCGTGGCGCCGTAACAACTCGAATCCCACTGGGTTGTCTCAAATTTTTAGGTGTCATCATCATCTCATCAGTGATGACAGTATGGCAAAGCTTGTATATCTCAAGAACCAAGTGATTAATGAGAGCATTATTTATAATGCCCAGGCATTATGATTACTGGCAAACTAGAGCAGGCCAAGTGATTAATACTTCTTATCATGGCAAAAAAAAACTCAAATTACCTATGCCGATTCGCACGAAATGGTAAACTACCCAAACACAGTTCGGTTACGGCGTATGTATGCCAGGACTGTAGCAGTGATTCCATGGTGAGACTGGTTAGATCATTTGCCCAAAATCGTTACTTCCTAGTGGCAAAATTTCTGTTTTTTTCCCAAATGCTTTTTTTCCCAATATGCTTTTTTACTGAAAGTTATTTTCACAATCACGTTTTTTCCAAATTTTGGGCCTTTCACAAAAGTAAATTTTGCGAGCGAGTTGAAAGCGCAGCGAAGCGAATTCGTTGCAAGCGCGCAGCGAGTTCGCTGCGTTAGCGCCAAAAACGCCATATTGTAGACTCTCGAACAAAATTAATAGGGCGTCTTCAGCGTACTCGCTGCGCGCACACGGCGATATCGCTGCGCACTCGCTTCGCTTTCAATTCGCCCGCAAATCGCTAGTGTGATAAGGCCCTTTAATCGACACAGAAAGTAGGTAGGTAAAAAAAACCTTCCTATGTTTCTGTGGCGATTAAATTTGGGAATAAACGCGATTGTGAAAATAAGATTCAGTGGATACTGGAAATAAAGCATTTGGGAAAAAAGGGATCCTTATGACTGCCGCAATTTTATAAGTCATAATGTTATGTTTGTCATAATTATTGTTAGTCATTGTTTTTAGTATTTTTTGTAAAAGCAGCAACAGAAATACATCATCTGTGAACATTTGAACTATCTAGCTATCACAGTTCATGAGATACAGCCTAATGGCAGACAGACAGACGGACAGTGGAGTCTTCGTAATAGGGTCCCGTTTCTATTACCCTTTGGGCACAGAACTCTAAAAAGGTATCTTTAATCAAGGGCACTTCACACACATTTTTCAGCTCTATATTTCCCAAAATTTACACCCGAGCCGACACGCCACGCGCGAAGCCGGGGCGCGTCAATGTAGAGTAAATGCATTTTTTGATTAGATTGATATTTTTAAATTCGTAATATCTTTTGAATGGAATGTCCGATTTGAATAATTCAAAAAGAAATCTACAGGTATTGAAACCGTGTTGAATATTAAATTATTTATTTTGATAAGGATTAATACAAAGGTATGGATAACATGATCTGATTTTAGTCGGCATTTCTGTCAACTTTTAAAATGTAAGAAAATATTTATAATGACATCTACAATAACTGGACATATGGTATCGCGAGGTTTTTTGTAGATATTGATATACTTATTCTTTAATATCGTAGTTTTTTTTTGTTCTATCATCAATAGTTTCCACAGCGCATGCGATGAAAGATGTTTTATGGCAACAGTTTTTACACTGAGTTACATTATTGAAGTTTTAGTACGGAACCCTATTTTTTTCTGGATGTAATGAATATAGCCTATGGCACTTTGGAATAATTTAGCATTCTAATAGTGAAAGAATTTTTAAAATCGGTAGTAGTTCTTTAGTTGATTCTTAACAAACATCCAAAAATCCAAATCTTTCCTCTTTATAATATTAAGTATATAGGTAAGTTTAGATTTTAGAC
The DNA here is from genome assembly GCF_025370935.1 of Choristoneura fumiferana. Classification (NCBI taxonomy): domain Eukaryota; kingdom Metazoa; phylum Arthropoda; class Insecta; order Lepidoptera; family Tortricidae; genus Choristoneura; species Choristoneura fumiferana. Next base: position 18,063,642 of record NC_133472.1, read on the forward strand.
CAACCTTACCTCAATATAACAAACCTCAGTTTAACAAATTACTGGATATAACGAATATTTACTTGTTAAAGAAAGAAAGAAAGAAAGAAAGAAAGGTTTATTTTGGCTCCATAAGTACCACCTAAAACTAAGACTAGAACTAGCACTAAAACTATGTTTCTTGTTGTTGCCTTCCGATTGCCAATTGGATTTAGCCAGCCAATAGCAGTTTAATACATCAGTGGCCAATAGTGAATATGGTGAGATGTAAATGTGAAGGCCTTATCACACTTGCGGTTTGCGGGCGAGTTGAAAGCGAGGCGAGCGCGCAGCGAGTTCGCTGCTAGCGCGTAACAAAGTCGCCGCGAGAGCATAAGGATTTCGCCGCGAGCTTAGAGCAACGCGGGCTTCTGTCCGGTAGGGCGTTGCTCTAAGGTCGCGAGGGTCGCGAGCGCGCAATGAATTCGCTGCGTACGTACTCGCGGCAAAATCAGTAGGTATGGCCACAGTAAAAAAGGAGCAGTATTCCGTCTCGGCACCACCCTTGATATAATTACCTACGCCTGCTCGGTACACAAATACTCTGCTAACTCTCACTCTTCAGTTATGTATTTGATTTGATAATGTCACATGAAATTTAAAGAAGGGAAAGGATTAGGAGAGATTTACAGATGGACTAAGTAGTGTTTAACAAAAATGCATTTTACGTTATTTTAATAAATCACAAAATGTATTATGTTTTAAACGGTTTTATTTGGCTTCATCACTACGTATATTTGTTACCTACAAATTAGCTACGGAAAAGTATTTGCGCCTCTTCTGGGATGTGCGAAAAGCTTTATTGTTAAATTTGGAGTATAAAAAATTCGCATTCTGATAAATAACTTCAATGGATACGTTTTTATTACATTATATTGATGAATTTAAACATCCGAACACCGAACAATACTGTTTATATCATTGTGACATATTAAGGTACGTAATCGCGGAGCACTCGCGACTGATGGTTGCCGAGGTTTGCTGAGAATTCGTGGCGCGTAGGTATTACTCGCGTTCCGCCCGTTTGTATGAAGACGGTGTACACTGCTCCATTTTTGTACTGTGGTATGGCGTCCCAGCTCGTCGTTCGCGGCGAAATCGTTAAATGCTCGCGGCGAAATCGTTGCGCACTCGCGGCTCGCGGTGAAATCGTTACGTGCTCGCGGCGAAATCGTTACGCACTCGCAGCGAAATCGTTGCGCACTCGCGGCTCGCGGCGAAATCGTTACGCACTCGCAGCGAAATCGTTGCGCACTCGCGGCTCGCGGCGAAATCGTTACGTGCTCGCGGCGAAATCGTTACGCACTCGCAGCGAAATCGTTGCGCACTCGCGGCTCGCGGCGAAATCGTTACGCACTCGCAGCGAAATCGTTACGCACTCGCGGCGAACTCGCTGCGCGCTCGCCCCGCTTTCAACTCGGCCGCAAATCGCAAGTGTAACAAGGGCGTTAAGTGTGTTGTGTTTTTGGTGATATGAGGGTGGGTGTGGGTGTGAGGGCAGGTGTCGTACATGGAGTACGACGCGGTGCTGGCGCACGCGCAGCTGGCGCACCTGGAGGCGGCGGCGCTGCGGCTGCCGCTGGACAGCGCGCGCTACTACCTGCTGGCGCTGCTGCCGGCGCGCGCCGACGCGGCCGCGCTACCGCGCCTGCTGGCCCGCCTGGCGCGCCGCTCCGATCTGCGCGACGTCTACGCCGCGCTGCGCCCCACCAGGGTTCGGGCGAGGATACCCAGCTTCACTGTTAAAGGACACGTCATCCTCACAGCTGATTTACAAAAGGTAATAAGGCGGCTTGCGATGTCAATCAATTCATTATCCCGTCTCGTCTCAATTTTATATTTTCTTAATATTTTGCAAGATAACTAAGGCCCACTTCCAATATTTAGTCGTTCCGAATTGAAACTTGATACGTGTAACCGTAATCCATACTTATCCTACAAATATTATAAATGCGAAAGTTCGTGAGTACCTACTAATTAACAAGGAAAATCGTAATGACTTTTCCTTTAAAAAGGTTCCATCGTAGCTCATGAATTAAAGCCCTTGACTGTACGCGTATGTGTGTGTGTGTGTTATTCCAGACGTCCACTAACGTAAAAAAAAACCGTAGATAGGCCCGCCGCCGTACTCCCACCTGCACCCCCAAGCAGCCGGTCTCTGTGTTTGCGCTTTAGTTCACGGCTATTCATGAATATCTAAGTCACTTTTAACCTATATTACATTTAGGTACCCTTCATTTCCCTAATGTTGGATAATGAACATACATATTATGTTAACTTTATAATAGTTTTATTAATTATCCCACTAATAATGCGAAAGTTTTTAAATCTGTTACCTCATTAGGTACTCATCATGTCTAATTCGCTGAACCGATTTAGATGTAATTCGGTACATAAACAGATAATTTGGGTCCTTCCTGGGGAAGGACATAAGGTAGTTTTTATCCCGCGGGATAGCGATAAACGAATTTTACGCGGACGGAGTCGCGGGCAACATGCTTGTGTTAATTAAATTCAAAATGCTACGTCTCAACAGAGCATATTTTTTAAAAAATACAAACTGAAAGCTGGGAATCGAACCCAGGTCCTCGGTATTCCGTACCGCGTGCTATACCGCTACACCACTGATGGTCAACGGTACCGACACGAATTTCCCCTATGCACCTCATATCTCAGCTTGTTTGTTTCTTATTTAGCCACTTAAGCAGTGACGCTAGCGACATCTATGCCGTAGCCCTCATCGAGAAACTTTTTTTTTTTTTTTGGCACTCCATTGGAACTAACCGCTCACCCGGACAAGAGATCGTTACTAAGCAATCAAATTAAGATTGTTTTTTTGGAATCTTTTTGTATTTTTATTTTTATTTAAATTCCAAATTTTTACTTTTACGGTCATCCCGTAAAACCTAAATAAAAAAAAATAAAAAAATACAAAAAGATTCCAAAAAACCAATCATATTTTTTTAAATAAAATTATTGTAAGAAATGAACTGAATTCGTAAGTCGGCGACATAAAGATGAACGAGGCCTGCACTTAGAGGTAAATGTTAGGTAGAAAACAAAAAAAAATAACTCGAAACTGCTTTTGTGAGAATCTACATTTTTTAATCGTTTTATAAGTAACAAATACATAATTCAAAAGTTAGGTATTTTAAAATATATGTGAAAATAGACCATTCTCCTCCACATTATCTCGGAAACTACGGAGCCAGGGTAATTCGGAAGGCGTTTACCTAATCCCAAGTCCCAAGTGGTGACCAAGCGGACGCTCGACCACCTAACCAAGTACCTAATAAGACGTTGCTTAAAGCTTGGGATCCGCGACGTGTTCGAGCCGCGCCAGCGCGACTTCGCGCCGATGACGCCGCAGCCGGGCGTGTACGTGCGCAGCGTGGAGCAGGCCGTATCCGTCGCCCTGCGCAGGTACCAGCCCGACGACCGGAACAACTCCAGTAAGTTTTACGCAACAACTCTATGCTCACATCAACCAACTCACATCACAAATAAACCACGGAAAAACTGAAAAGCAAAAAATAATACTTTTTTAAGGTTCCTTAGTCAACCGGGAACCCTAATAGTTTCGCCATGTCTGTCCGTCTGTCTGTTTGTCTGAGTGTCCGCGGCTAAGCTCTGAGACCGTTAGTACTAGAAAGCTGTAAAATAAAGTGGTACCTAAATGGGACAAGACCCAATTGACCTAATCCCAAACGAAGCAAAGCCTTTACGATGGGTACTAGGCAACGGATTAAACATACTTGTATAGATAAATAGACTTAAATAGATGATGATGATGATGATCCGAACGATTTCGGCCATGGCGACCACTTCTACTCTTGGTCAATTGTTTGGCGCTCTAAGATGGCTTACATAGCCTATCTTTGCTGTGAACATACGTCCGCATTGTCAGCACGTAAGCACACCGTCCACGTAATTTCGCCCGTCGCGTTGAGTACCGAGGTCGGCTTTACGCTGTTCTTTAAACTCGCGAACTTGTCTCTGCACTGTCCTGCTCCTGCGCCATTGCCAGCTGCCAAATCTTCCCACCGCGATGGCTCGATGTGACACGTTGTCATATGTCGCATCTGCACCATCTTTGAAACATTCGTACTTAAGGAAGTTTTCAAATAACTCCAAAAAATTAAGGGTATCAAAGCTCCAACAGCGCTGGTTTTCTGCGGAGCCAGCGAGGTGTGCGGGACAGCATACTTTGCGACTTCCGTCAGGCGAGTAATAAATACATAGTACTCGTGCATATAAATGTAACAAAGATAAATATGTATGTAATAATTTAAATATACTTAATAGTTTAGATATTTGGCGGTCACCCACAATCGGACAGACTAGTAACCTATGCTTGGGCAGCAGTACCTTGTTGGTCCATAAGATAGCTCTTCAGTTTGGACTTGAACCCACCAACAGTATTGATTTCCCTGTCCGGTGGAGGAAGGTTATTCCAGCACTTCGTTGCAGCATAACGAAAGCTGCCACGAAATGCAGCGGTACTGTGCCTTGGGCAAACCAGTCTGGGAATACGCCTGTAGATTAATGCAAGCCTCATGTAGATATGCAAGCCTTTTACTGTTGATAATACCAAATCGGAGTGTAGCAATAGTAGATTTTTGTCGTGGCCTGTAAGTAGGCAATTGCTGGCTGAGTATGAGTATTAAACGGACGAGCTTGCGAGTCCGTTTAACTAATACGAAGCCAGCAATTGCTATTCCAGCCGAGATTAATATAAAGCTTTTCTCAAAAATGGTGATTAATTCTGAAATAGAATAAACTTTTTCTCAAAATATATTATAAAATTTAATTTAATTTTATTCCAATATTTTTTTTATGCTTTCCCGCCTTTTTTCATTAAAAATAAACTGCAGGTGTATTTGTCCACGAAAACACCACAAGCTATTTTAGACCCAATAGAAAAAGTCCGGAGTTCCAACAAAATATCTGATACCGGCCATTAGACTTGGCTGTATACGACTTGGGCCAACATTTCCATGGCCTTTTTAACTTAAAAAAAAAAATGTGACTGATTGCAGGCGCGCTAATTCATTATTGTCGAGCTAGCGCGCCTGCAATCTTTTTAACTTTTTAATTTTTCGCTGACCATAAACTACGCACTTCACCTTGTGATATGTAAAGAATAATGTCAACTTTTACGGACATTTTTGAGAAAAATGAAGAGTACGTCGACCACTCATGTTTAAAAGTTAGTAATAAAATAAACTAAAAAGTACGAAGTTTCATGATGCGTGGAAAGTTTTTATGGTGTAAAATTGGGTTATAGCTATGTTTTAAAGATGTGAATACAACGTTAGCTGACTTGAAACCTGTTTAGTCTAAAATGACCTACCTACTTACTTTTTAAAATTAAAGTAAATAAGTGTAACTCCCTTGAGAAGAAAAACTATACGTAAATCCATGATTCCCGCGGGAACAACTGTGGCCATTGTCCTTTAGTATACAGGCATGAAATAACATCATTGACGAGCAAGTGTGATGAAATAGTACATTGTGTCTTAAGGGCGGTAAAGAAGGAATTACGAACGATAGTCTATTAGAAGCCCGAACTCGAAGACTGAGGGCTTTAATGAGTCGATGTTCGTAATTCTAGTACAGCCCGTGCGACATACAATGTTTTTCATCACATTTGCGAGTAAAAATTTATATTTGTAAAAGAAAAAATATAATTCTTCCAAATTTTGGCGATACCTTAGGCTGTGCTCTTGGTAGCGCCGCCCTCTACCTCCCTCAGCATGCGCCGCAACGTGCGTGTGCATGTGGTCCTGCAGCAGGAGCGCGCGCACGGGCACGGCGCAGCACCATCAGTACGGGCACGGACTCATTTGCCGACCTTGGGCTTCATGACCAGAAAATGTGTACGCGCAACACTGATGTATTAAACTGACGCGCAATGAATCATTTACCGACCATGGGTTTCATGACAAGCACATTAAGGTCGAGGGTTTTATTTGGGGGGTTGCAACTTGTAACCAAGGTAGCCTGCTTGTTACGATACTGTTAACGAGCAAGTGTGATGAAAAATATATTTACTTACCTAAGTAATATGGAAAAATATTTTACAACTTGATTCGAAGCCGAACATCAAATCCAGACGAAACGGTATAAGACTGTTCAATAAGGGACTAAAACAAGCTGCAATGACACGAGATGTTTAGCCACCCGAGCACGGCGAGGGTGGCTATAGTTCAAGTGTCATTATGGTTGTTTAGTCTCTCGATAATTCTCCATTTACAAGCGCCGTGACTGGCTGTTTACGGGTTTCCAAAGTAAATTTAAAAAAAACTACTTGAATCCCACTCGAAAGCTTTAGTCCCGATTTGCAGAGACTAAAATAGCATGAGAAATGAGATATAATAAAAGATTTAAGACAACTCATCAATGTTACTTTTGTAATAATATTTTATTTCATAAAAAGTAAACATTCGGTTACTTGATCGGTGCAGGCGGATTTGAAACTTGTGCAGTTTGTACCTGAGAGTACGTTAGTACTTATATGCTCTCGGTAAACCGAGAGCACCGAGAGCTTACCTTTGCGACTGCGACTGCTAGGCGTGAGAGCGCGCGGGGCGCGGGGCGCGGGGCGCGGGCGGTCAACGTAACCGAGTCCGTCACGCTTCCGCGGCTTCCGCTGGCCGCTGGCCGCTGCCGCTGGGGAACATCCAAGAGTCTCACCAAAGTACGTACCCATTACTGCCCATACATTAACGAAATTGATTGTAACGCTATTAATTAAATTGGCAACCGTGAAGGACATACTCTATCTTTTTCCCATGACCATACAATGTATACCTATATCATAGCGCAAGAGATTAATGAGGGTATTTTTATATCATGGACCAAGTGATTATTGAGGGCATTACATTATTACCTACCCAAAATACCTATTTACCTATAATACCTAGTGAATACATATTTTCCAAAAAAAAAAAACTACTACTTAAACTACTTATACTCCGTTTAATTTAACGGTCAAATCGTAACACCCGTTTCTTGGTATTTCGAACATAAATGTACTAAAAATAGCGACATGTACATTAACTAGCGGTATTTATTATGTTTTTATTAAGTATAGAAGTTATCACAATTTTAAATAGTTTCGTTGTTTCATTTAAAAACGTGTGCAAATTTTACCGTTAGTTTCAAATGTTAAAATAAATGGAGTATAGTAAAAGTAAAAGTAAAAAAGGTTTATTAAAAATAAAGGTTATAAATCGTTTCATGTTTTGGATTCACAACATCAGCATGCTGTGTGTGTGTGCGTGTCGGATGCGTGCGGGCCGAATAGTCGGCTAAATCACCAAATGCTCGGCAAAGTGGTACAGTTGTACTCAAACTTATTGCTGTATTTAGCCATGTATGAGTTGTGTTAAATGTGTTATTTTTATGAGGTACATGTAGTGAGGCTTAATGTCTTTTTTTGACACTATAGCTTTATTTCCAATAACATCCGATAAAAAAATGGTTATTAATTAAAAACAAAATAAGTATGTAGCTGTTAGTTTAGTTTAGTTTAGTTTATTTATTCATTCAATACATCATTACATTATAATTTACATAAATGTCAGTTAAGTATAAGAATTTGTATTGAAATCGTCAAAGGTAATAAGATTAGTAATAATTATAAAATTATAGTTATGTAGCTGTATAAGATTAATAGACGGAGAGCGGACTGCAAAATTTCGTACCTACTGATACCGCGATGAAACGCACAATGGTTTCCCATATTAAAAAACCCCCGACTTAAAAACCGCCAGCAAAAATAAAAATAAAAACGCCCGAAAAAAACGCTGCTTGAAAAGACAATTAAAAAGCAAAAAATAATTATGCGCTACCTAGCTGTTGCCCGCGACTTCATCTGCGAAGAATTCGTTTATCTCTATCCCGCGATTCCCGCGGGGACTATGCTGATTTCCCGCAAAATTAGCCTAAGTTAATTTAGTATAAAGTATCTAGTAATATTTTTTTATCTAAGCGTTGTCGGTGTCGGGGGACCGCTAAGGTTAATACTTTAAAAAATACAACATATTTAGTTTCATGTTAACCCGTTTAAGAGCTACGGTGCCACAGACAGACACACAGACACACAGACAAACAGACACACATAGCGGTCAAACTTATAACACCCCTCTTTTTCGTCGGGGGTTAAAAACTGATGCTGAGTCCGAATTTGATAGTCTGCCGCGGCGGAACTTGCCGAAAGTACCAAAAGTTTCCGTTGCGAAAAAAGGGCCGTCATTTTACCCATCTGATACTCTGATACTGAAAAAATAGTCATGGCATCAGTTAAAAATTTACTGGTAGATACAGAAAAACGAAATATGTCTGTATTTTTTGCCGGAAGTGCTCGGCAAACGCTCTCAAAGGTCCAGCACCCCACCACCAGGACCCCTAAATATACCCATCTGATACCAGCATAAAACCAATTCCAGTCGGTAGGTACTTATGAACCATCATTTCCGGAATATATAAGTCTGCCAAGGCTGTTTCTGCCGAAACACCTTGACATACGAGATTATGTCAGCAACCTATACTCCGCTCAATGTAGACATTTAAATTTCCATAAATTCCGACAATGCTGAATTTTGGTGGGGACTTGGGTACACCATGAGGAATAAAGTGTCAAAAGTCCCCATTGATCCCATGTGTGCAAAAAGTTATTCGGGGTCAAAGTTCAAAATTTGAGGTTAATTGTTTTTGTTCCGAAAACGGTATGTTTTATCAAAAAGTAGCCGAAGCAAAAATTATAGATCTGAAAATTATCTACAAAAATGATCTTGATACTTTTTTTTCTAAGAATTGCTATTCTCGAGATATCACGATTCTAAAAGTTGAATGAGTCACGTTCTACATTATATTATTATGATAGCACATTAATGCCACGTATACCTACCTATAGGGTGACTGACTGGGTAATCGACCTATTCCTTGAAAGGGGTTATTCTAGAGCTTATTTGCAATGTTTTTGGTCAGTAAACCAGGGATTGAAATAAACCCTCATTTCCGGAATATATGTCTGTCTCTGCCGAAACACGCGATTGCCGAAATGCGTGATTATGTGCTTACTATTTCTGGTGTACAAAAAAAAGGTATTGAATTGTTTTTTAAGTATGTTTAGTTGTGGTGAATGAAACACCCTAATTGATTGTATAGAAGTAGAAGAAATTTATTTACAGAAAAATTGAATATATAAAAAATAACCAAAGCGCAACTAGTGCGAGGTTCGCGGAGGATATAAATGGCCGTCGGATCACCACGCTCTCGCTAAATGAGCGAGAGGATGCATGAGCTACGCAACGCTTGGCTTGGCGATTTCGATAAAATTTGCTATGTAGGGGTATTCGGGGATGACAAATCGATCTATCTTGCTCTTATCTTTGGAAACACGCTTATTATCGAGTTTAAGCAGGAGGAGGTTTACTGACCAAAAACATTGCAAATAAGCTCTAAAATTGTTAAAATAGGTACTCTATTGTTGTATATAGGTACTGGCTATTTTTATAAGCTTTTTGTAATCAAATTTCTATTTCCTCATATTTAAACTTGATTGACATAATTGTTTATACTTTACTTCAATACAAATTCCAATCAAAGCATGTCGTTTCTTTAACAATTTACTACAAAAACGTTATCAGCACGAAGCTTTGTTGAAGAAAAACTATTTCAATTATGAATTAATGTTTTATTGTTATTTGTGAAGTGATTTTATCGAAAAGTGAAAATATCAGTTCCGATTTTTCGATATTGTGACAGCTGATCTGAGGATACAATGGCTCATAGTCGAGGAGATACCAATGGGGTAAGAGGTTCTAGTTCTTCCTCACTGCCCAACTTTTGTCTAACTAATAGAGACGGATATAGTTCTTGGAAATTCAAAATGCGAAACTATTTGATGCATGAGGATTTGTGGGAAGCTATAGAAGGGTATCCTGAAGGCCATAATATTTCTGCAGATACTATGTCAAAAATTGATAAAAAGGCCTTGACGAAGATATGCCTCACACTTGAAGGCTCGGCTATAACGCAAGTAAGAAGTGCTAAAACAGCGTCGGAAGCCTGGACTGCATTACAGAATGCATACGAGGATAAAGGTATGGGTCGTCGCCTTTATTTAGAACGAAGACTTTATAGACTTTGCTTGTCAGATTTCCCTAATATAGAGTCATATATTAATGCAGTGATGACAACTGTGCATGATTTATCTGACATAGGGAAAACTATTGAAGATTCGTCTGTTGCTGCTATTTTACTCGGAGGACTCACATTCAGGTTTGATCCCTTGATTATGGCACTTGAGAATAGCAACCAGAACGTGACTACAGAGTTAGTTAAGTCTAAACTTCTCAACGAAGTGTCGAAAAGCGAAGATTCGACCAAACTTGATTCTGCTCTACGTTCGCGAGATGTCAAGCCCAAAAAAGTTAAGAAACCTATTGTTTGTTATGATTGTAACGAACCTGGTCATAAGCGCCCAGATTGTCCTTTAAGGAAGATAAAGAAGAAGGCACAGGAAGCGGCTTCAGTGGTAGCTCTTGGTACCAGTGCTAATGCCTGTGAAGACTACTGGACTATAGACTCAGGAGCGACCCGGCATATGACATCGAGATTGGAATGGTTCGAAAATTTTAGATCACCAGAATCTAGTACAAAGGTTACTATTGCAGATGGTACCAAGATAGACAGCGGCGGTATTGGTGATATATCAATCCACTCTGGTTCTTCTACTGTTAATAAAATAAAAGATGCAATTTATGTACCTTCTTTAAATAGTAATTTGATATCTGTTTATAAGGCTGTAGAAAAAGGTTATAGTGTACTTTTTGATAAAAATGGTTGTAATTTCTATAATTCTGATACCTTTTCTTTTGTAGGTGACTCTATTCTTCACGGTTCGCCCTATAGAGGTCTGTACAAATTAGACTGTACTGTCAATATGCCTCGCGATGTACCTTGTGATGTGCACTCTGACTCCGCTACTAGGTACCAGTTATGGCACAAGCGTTTGGGTCATCTGTGTCGCATCGGTATGAACCATTTAAGAAATAGTCATGTAGGTGTAGAGTTTACAGAAATTGACAAAGAGAGTTGCGTAGCCTGTATCGAAGGTAAGCAAGCTCGCAAACCGTTTAAGAAAATAGCCTATAAACCAGCTACGTCTTTGCTTGAGTTGATACATAGCGACATCTGTGGACCGATGTCAGAAACCTCTCTACAAGGTAACAAGTATGCCTTATTATTTGTAGATGATTATACACGCTTTATTTTTATATATTTTATTTCTTCAAAGACAGAAGTGAAAGAAAAGTTTTGCCATTTCCAAAAATTAGTGGAACGGCAAACTGGAGCTCAAATAAAAGCTGTTAGGACGGACAATGGAGGTGAATATGTCAACAAAGAACTGTCAGATCTTTTTCGTACTAATGGTATTGTGCACCAAACGACAGTGAAGTACAGTCCGCAACAAAATGGATTAGCAGAACGAACTATACGCTCAGTAATCGAGAAAGCTCGTTCTATGTTGGCACAGTGTTCTCTCTCCAAAGCGTATTGGGAAGACGCGGTACAAACTTCGGTATATTTAAAGAATAGGTCCCCCATCGCGCGCTTAATAACTTAACTCCTTTTGAGAAATTGTATGACCGTAAACCGAATCTAAGTAACCTTAGGGTTTTCGGGTGTCGAGCTTTGATTCATGTACCTGATTGTCAACGGAAGAAATTTGATATGAAAGCGATTGAATGTATCTTTGTTGGATATTCAGATGATCCAAATAGTTACATATTCAGAGACCCTCAATATCCAAGAAGGTTTACTAAGTCACGTGACGTTACATTCTTCGAAGGTTGCTTCACAAGTTTGAAGAACAATAAATTGAATGAAGAGCCAAGTACGTCCAAAAACGTTCCAGTATCTGGTCCTGTCATACTGTTAGACAATATGAGACCGGTACAAGAACGAGAAGATAGGTTGGTAGAGTCCCCTGCTCCTGTATGCGAGGAAAATGTATCTAGAGAGTCGAATGCCTCTCCTAGTACTATTCATGAGGCAAATGATATGTTACAGGAAGAATTTCATGATGCTTCTGCTGATCCACTTCCTGAAACGTCATGTCCACCTGAGACTGAGGTATTGGAGGACTGTCCTGTGGTAGAAGATCGGAGATATCCAACTAGGGATAGAAAACCTCCAGATTATTTCTCCTATCACACATTAGCTGAGGACAGAGAACCTCAAACGTACTCTCAAGCCATGCGAGACGATGACGCGGATAAATGGAAGTCAGCCATGCAAGATGAGTATGATTCGCTAATGAAAATGAATACATGGAAGCTGGTGGACAGGCCTGATCGTAAAATAATTCCCTGCAAATGGGTGTACAAGTTGAAGACAGATACACACGGTAATATCACTAGGTATAAAGCTAGACTAGTAATAAAGGGCTTTAATCAAGTCGCGGGAGTAGATTACCACGAGACTTTTTCGCCGGTGATCAGACATTCATCTCTGCGTACTTTATTTGCCTTAGCCGCCGAAATGGACCTTAAAATGCATCACTTGGATGTCGACACTGCCTTTTTGAATGGCGACCTAGAAGAGGAGGTCTACATGGACCAGCCTCAAGGTTTTGTGAAGAAGGGCCATGAAGATAAGGTATGTCTCCTGCAAAAGTCCTTATATGGGCTAAAGCAAGCTCCTCGTGCGTGGAACATTAAACTTAACGAAACCTTGTCTAAAATAGGTTTTAATAGGCTGCCTACTGAACCATGTGTATATAAGAAACTCATTGGTTCTGAAATAATATTACTGGCCATATTTGTTGATGACCTAATTATATTTTACAAGAACGACACTTCGTATGTCAAAGTCAAAAGTGATTTACAAAAATACTTTTCACTCAAAGACTTAGGGCCGTTGAAATATTATTTAGGAATAAATATTGATTGTAATGATGGAAAAGTTACTATAAATCAAAAGTCGTACATTACTTCGCTACTGAAGAAGTACGCATTACAGAATGCAAAGGAATTTGACACGCCATTAGCTAATAGCAAGCTAGCTGCTGATTCTGAAGGTAAGGAGTCAACTTATGATTATCAGCAGATAATTGGCTGTCTTATGTATCTTGCTGTGAATACACGGCCAGATATTGCGTTTGCTGCCAGTTATTTGAGCCAATTTAATACTAAATGTGGCAAAATTCATTGGCTAGCGGCAAAACGGGTGCTTCAATATTTAAAGCGCACTATAGATTATTCTATAATCTATAGGAAAAATGGAATACCTCTTATGGGTTATACGGATGCTGACTGGGCAAATTGTACCAGTGATCGGCGCTCTTATACCGGTTACTGTTTCAAACTTGCAGATGGCCCGGTGTCATGGGCGTCAAAGAAACAGCCTACAGTGGCGTTGTCGTCAACTGAAGCCGAATATATGGCACTAACAGAAGCAGCAAAAGAGGCTACATATTTGCGTAGATTCATTGCTCAGGTATGTAGCAATAATGATCAATATCCTACTATAACTTTATACAGCGATAGTCAGAGTGCACAAAACTTGGCATATAATCCCGTAAACCATGGTAGGACCAAGCACATTGACACGAAATTTCATTTTATTCGGGAAAAGGTGTCAGATAATATTATAAAACTAAAATTCATTAGTTCGAGCAATATGTCAGCTGATGTGCTCACCAAATGTCTGGGTAAAACTGCACATCAAAGATGTATTCAAGGGTTAGGTTTAAGTAATTTACCTAGTTGATACCTATATTTTTTGAATTTTATGTTTTATAGTTCGTTGGTTTTATCTACTGTTTGGTTTGTGATATTACATTTAAAGTATTCTGTTATGAGCAAGTTTATGTACAGAGAATTTTGATTATGGGCGGGTGTTAAAATAGGTACTCTATTGTTGTATATAGGTACTGGCTATTTTTATAAGCTTTTTGTAATCAAATTTCTATTTCCTCATATTTAAACTTGATTGACATAATTGTTTATACTTTACTTCAATACAAATTCCAATCAAAGCATGTCGTTTCTTTAACAATTTACTACAAAAATAAGCTCTTTCAAGGAATAAGGTCGATTACCCAGTCACCCTATAGGTATACGTGGCATTAATATGCTATCATAATAATATAATGTAGAACGTGACTCCTTCAACTTTTAGAATCGTGATATCTCGAGAATGGTAATTCTTAGAAAAAAAAGTTTCAAGACCATTTTTGTAGATAATTTTGAAATCTATAATTTTTGCTACGGCTACTTTTTGATAAAACGTACCGTTTTCGGAAAAAAACAAATAACCTCAAATTTTGAACTTTGACCTCCGAATAACTTTTTGCACACATGGAATCAATGGCCATTGATCTTTTTATTAAACAACTTTCTAACAATAACATAAAATGATTTAACTTAAAAAAATAATAATAAAGAACAATATATAAAAAATAAAATTAAACTAAATGGGTACTTTTGACACTATTCCTCATGGTGTACTCAAGGTCTCCACCAAAATTCAGCTTTGTCGGAATTTATGGAAATTGAAATGTCTACATTGAGCGGAGTATAGGTTGCTGACATAATCTCGCATGTCAAGGTAGAAACAGCCTTGGCAGACTTATATATTCCGGAAATGAAGGTTCATACCTACCACCGACTGGAATTGGTTTCATGCTGGTATCAGATGGGTATATTTAGGGGTCCTGGTGGTCGGTCACCTTTGAGAGCGTCTGCCGAGCACTTCCGGCAAAAAAAATACTGACATATTTCGCTTTTCTGTATCTACCAGTAAATTCTTAACTAATGCCATGACTATTATTTCAGTATCAGATGGGTTACATAAATGACAGCCCTTTTTTCGCACCGTAAGTAAATATTTTTTGGTACTTTCGGCAAGTTCCGCCGTGGCAGACTATCAAATTCGGACTGAGCATCAGTTTTATGGGAAACCATTGTGCGTTTCATCGCGGTATCAAGTAGGTACGAAATTATGCAGTCCGCTCTCCATCTATAAGCTACAGTGATCTTTATAATACAATAAAATGTTAATATAATCAATCAGGTCTTTATTCTGAAAAATAAGGCGTGCAAAAATATCTGACACGTCCTTCCGACCCTAGAAATAGAGTCTATTTATGCACGCTTGTTGTGTCAGATAAAGATATTGGTGCTGGTGATTGTACACGCCCATAGAAACTGACATGAGCTTCTATGGGCGTGTACACGAATAATATTATTGGGTATTATCCGGGCCGGGAAAGTGTCACCCCTAATCGGCGAATACCCACAAATAGCCTTAGTTAGCTGTTAGCATTGTTTTGTTTCCGCGCGACGCAAGCGCAGACCGCGAGGCCGATGGCGGTGGCGCAACTCGGCGACACGCGCGTTTGAGTCTATTGAAACTCTCGTGCGCTCAGTAATCGGCATTATTGCAGCCTGAATACCTAATGGCGAGTTAAAAATGTAATTTGCGAATTGTGGTTATTTCATTCATGTTACCATGTCCTCCATATGAATCAGTATAACTAGGCAAATATTGGACATATGATTATTTCCGGTCTGCTACAGTTCGTTCGTTTATTTTGTTTTAACATTAGGTAGGTCTGATAAACATCAATGTTGCAAGTGATACAAGGTCGAAGTGTGGAGATGAACGTTTTAAACTTTCGTGCATGATTTTCACTCATAGTCAAAATGACAAAATACCACCAACGGGACTTAACACACTAACATACAACATTGCAGTGGCCGTGGTCACGAGTACACTGAAGTGTGGGGTGTGGGGTAAGTATTACTCGAGTGTGTTAGCGTGATAAATCCCGTTGGTGGTATTTTGACTATGTGTAGATGAAATTCAATGGAATAAATAGCTAACGAATAACGATGCAGGTCACAGTGATGTACCTACACACACGGAGGGAAGGAAAGTGTTAACTACTGCGGGTACCTAAAAATTAGCAATTGTCAGACAGACAGATAGACGGACATAGCAAAACTGTAAGTGTTCTTTGTGAGGACTAGAGGTCAACTCGTGACCACGGCCGCTTCAATGTGGTCGAAATGTCGAGGTAATTTTAATATTAACCCATTAATTGCCAAACGCGCGATATCACGACCGGTGATTTCTTTATAGAAATACCGCGGACGCGTCTTCGAAATTATTCCCACACACACACGAACACAAACATCACGCCTGTATTCCCAAATGGCGTAGGAGGAGCAGAGAGCACACGAAGCGTTAAGGCTTCGTTGCCAGTTTTAATAGTAATGAAAAGAAAAAAATAAATATAAAACACTATTGTACACTAGTGTTCACCCGCGGCTTCGCACACGTAAATTCATAGATCCAGCAGCTGATTTTAAATTCCGGTTTTATTTAAATTCCCGTGGGATTTCCCGAAAATTAAATCGTGGTTTTCATATACGTTTCACATTAAAAACAATCATGTCAAATTTCATGACTCTAAGCCTAGCGGTTGTTGTTTCGAGATTTTATCCCTATCCAGTTGGAAAATTGGAATAAAAAGTAGCCTATGTTTTATTCCAGATGTCCAGCTATCTACATACCAAATTTTATCCAAATCCATCCAACCGATTTAGCGTGAATGTGTAATAAACATACTCACTCACTCACAAACTTTCACATTTATAATTTACTAGCGTTTACCCGCGGCTTCGCACGCGTAAATTATAAGATACAGCAGTTGAATTGAAATTCCGGGATTTTATTAAATTGTCATGGGAATTCCCTAAAATTACTTCGTGGTTTTCATTGACGTTAAATTAAAACACCCATGTCCAATTTCATGACTCTAAACCCAGCGGTTGTTGTTTCTAGATTTTATCCCTATCCCGTGGGAACATCGGGATAAAAAGTAGCCTATGTGTTATTTGAGACGTCCAGCTACCTACAAGCCAAATTTCATAACTATAAGCCCAGCGGTTGTTATTTAAAGATTTTATCCCTATCCCGTAAGAATATCGGGATAAAAAGTATCCTATGTTTTAATCCAGGTTATAAATTAAAAGAAAGAAAGAAAGAAAGAAAGAAAATACATTTATTCACAACACAAGACAACAATATTATTAACTTTTTGCCAAATTTCATATAAATCCGTCCAGTCGTTTCAGCGTGCAGAAGTAACAAACATACTCACTCACTCACAAACTTTCACATTTATAATATTAGTAGGATAGTACGACTAGCGTTTACCCGCGGCTTCGCTCGCATAAATTATTAGATATAGCAGTTGAATTGAAGTTCCGGGATTATTAAATTTTCGTGGAAATTCCCTAAAATTACATCGTTGTCTTCATTCACGTTAAATTGAAACCCCCTTATCAAATTTCATGACTCTAATCCCAGCGGTTGTTATTTTGAGATTTTATCCCAAACCCTTAGGAATATCGTGATAAAAGGTAACCTATGTGTTATTCCAGATTACCAGCTATCTACATACCTACCAAATTTCATGACTCTAAGCCCAGTGATTATTAGTTACTATCCCGTTGGAAAATCGGGATAAAAAGTAGCCGATGTGTTAGTCTCTGGACGTCTGCGTCCAGCTACCTACGTACTAAATTTCATGACTCTAAGCCCAACGGTTGTTATTTCAAAATTTTATCCCTATCTCGAGGGAATATTGGGATAAAAAGTATCATATGTTTTAATACAGGTTATAAACTAACTTTTTTGCCAAATTTGATCCAAATCCGTCCAGCCGTTTCAGCGTGAAGAAGTAACAAACATACTCACTCACTCACTCACAAACTTTCACATTTATAATATTAGTAGGATAGTAGGACTAGCGTTTACCCGCGGCTTCGCACGCATTTATTATTAGATACAGCAGTTGAATTGAAGTTCCGGGATTTTATTAAATTTTCTAAAAATCTTTCCCTAGTGCACCTCTGTATTACTTTAGGTCCATCTATGCTAATTTCAAGTCTCTAGCACCGGGTATGTATTATAATACCGATAAACGAAAAACCGAATTTCACAAGACCTATGGACGGAAGGCCGAATATTAAAACGTCGAATGGATATAAGACCGAAAGTTTGAAATCCCGAAAGTACATTTGACCGGCAGCCTAAAACCCGAAGACTACAATCCCGAAGAACAAAATACCTACACTCGAAAGGTCGAAAACTCATAATGCCGAACAGTCATAATCACTACAAGTAAAATAATCGACAATCAATATATCGAAAATCAAAATACCGAAACTGGCGCTATACCAAAGACGAAACAAATATAGCAGGAAAAGATTTGTGCGAGCGAGCGAAGCGAGCGAGCAAGACGGTTTGGAGCAGAAGCGACTCGGATAGGTTAGGTTCTGTTGTAGGTTTCATTATACATGGAATCTAAACCTTATTGTAATCCTGGCCGACTCCATGTTCTTGCTGTTTTTATACAGATTTGTATTGACATTGATTTTGATTGTCATTCACTCTTGTTTTTCTTGTGTTGTGATGGAATAAACTCTGCTTATATATTTTACTTAAATATGTGTTTAAATCCAGTTCTACAATAGGTTATGGGATAGCAATTTATAGTCAAACGTTTTCAAAATGTCAGAAAGTAAAAGTTGTGTTTTTCCGCAAGAAAAACTACGCGGACGTGAAAATTACGTTGTGTGGAAGTTTGTAATGAAAAATGCATTGATTCTGGACAATTTGTGGGCCTGTGTATGTGGTTATGCGGAAAATGACGAAACATCGCTTGATGTTAGAAGTAGACGTGACGACATAGCGAAATCTAAGATTTGCTTGAGCGTTGAAAAATCATGTTTCTCGCATTTAATATCGGCAAAAACGGCAAAAGATGCCTGGAATGCGCTGGCAAGTGCGTACGATGACAAAGGACTCGGTTCCAGAGTGCGAATACTCCAGAACTTGTGCGCCGTCAAACTAGAGAACTTCGGTAGCATGGAAGCTTACGTCAATGAGGTATTGTCATTAGCTCAGCAATTGGCGAATATGAACAAGGTTGTTGATGACGAGTTTCTTGGTGCACTGATGCTCAAAGGTTTACCGACGGAGTATGAGCCCATGATCATGGCACTAGAACATTCAGGAGCTGTCATTACGGCCGATCTAGTCAAGTCAAAACTACTACAGGATCAACGTTGGACTACTCGTGGAGATTCGAGTGAGTGCTTATATTCTACGAGAAAAAGCGCTACAACAAATGACTCCGGAACGAGAAAAGCGCAGCAACACAAGGTAGAGTCAAAAGCGAAGGACTTAGCTGGGCGTAAGAGAGAACCGTGGTGCTGGAAATGTAAACAAAAGGGGCATGTGAAGAAAGATTGTCAGAGCGACAGAAATTCTTCAGGAAACTGCGTTTTGTCGGCATATAGTACTGGAGCGGGCAAAGATACGAGTACTTCGTGGTACATTGACTCTGGAGCGACAAACCACATGACTGGCAAGCGAAGTTTGATGACAGACTTTAAATCGCGTGGTGGTTCGGTTACCATTGCCAGTGGAGATAAACTGCAGTGCACGGGCATAGGTAACGTTATGTTGTCGGAAAATGCGATATTAACTAACGTGTTATTTATACCTGAACTCTCTGTTAATCTCATATCTGTTTCTCAGATGATTAAGGACGGTAGCAGTGTTAGTTTTGATACTAATGGTAGTACAATTTCTAACTTTAGCGATACTTTGCTTAAAGCAAATGACATAGGCGGTGCTTATAAACTTCAAACCTGCAGTCTAAGGGCGAATCTAACTGTTAGTACTACGACCTGGCATCAAAGACTTGGTCACTTAAGTGGCAATAACATGAAGCTTTTGAGGCAGGGACTTGCTAATGATATTAGTTTTCAGGACGACCCTTGTAAAGGCGTTGCGTGCGAAGTTTGTTTAAAAGGAAAGCAGGTCCGTTTTCCTTTCCATAGCAAGCCTGATAAGTCTGTGGCTGCAAAGCGGTTGGAATTAGTCCACACCGATTTGTGTGGTCCGTTGCCGGTGAATTCGCTTGGAGGCAAGAGGTACATCCTGACGTTCTTGGATGATCATACGAGGAAGGTGTTCGTGTATTTCCTGAAGCGGAAAAGCGAGGTGAGTGAATACACGAAAAACTTTATTAATTTAGTGGAAACTCAAACTGGTGATAAAGTTAAAAATTTGAGGTCTGACTGTGGTACTGAGTATGTGAACAGGGAACTTAAAGGCTTTTTGACAGGTAGGGGGATTGTTCACCAGTTGACTGTGCCATACAGCGCACAACAAAATTCCTGCGCAGAAAGGCTCAATCGTACGCTGTTGGAAAAAGTAAGATGCCTGTTGTATACGGCAAACCTAGACCACAAATTTTGGGCAGAGGCTGCTTGCACGGCGGCGCACTTAATAAATGTGTCACCTTCGAAGAGGCTCTCTGGTAAAACTCCTGAGGAGGCCTGGACGGGTAAGAAAGTGAGTTTAAAACACTTACGTGTGTTTGGCTGTGAAGCTCACGCTCATGTTGATAAAGTGAAGCGGAATAAGCTTGAGCCAAAAAGCAAGCGTTGTATATTTCTTGGTTACGAACCAAATGGATATAGGCTCTATGATTTGACGAAACATATAGTATTTCGAAGTCGAGATGTTGTTTTTAATGAAACAATTTTTCCAGGGTTCACCGGCAAACGGTCTGTGGAGATTTTCTTCCCGACATGTGAGGATGAAGCTGTTGCTGAGGAGAGTCGTGCGGGAAATCAGCCTGAGGTTGAGAATGTAGAGAATGAGGCGGAGATGCGACCATTACAGAATGTCGACGTACAGGTTGAGGCGGAGAGGCCGGAAGCGCCTGAAGTTTGGTTCGAGGCGGACGAGCAGGACCCGTGTTCTTCTACTAACACAGGCGGTGTACCACAAGAGCCACGGAATGATGGACCAGCCTATAATTTGCGGCCAAGATTACCGAGGACAATGTCTGCACTAGAGGTAGAGTTCAATGAACCAACTACCGTCAAGGAGGCTTTGCAATCGAGCGATAGTAAGTTGTGGAGGCAAGCTATGCAAGATGAAATTGATTCGTTCAATAAGCATGAGGCCTGGGAGCTAGTTGACAGACCTGCAGACAAGAATATTGTCAAGAATCGGTGGCTATTTAAAATTAAACGCGACGCTAATGGAAAAATTGCGTGTTATAGAGCGCGATTGGTTGCAAAAGGGTTTACTCAAAAGTTCGGGATTGATTATTTAGATACGTATTCTCCTGTTGTACGACATAGTTCGTTGAGGATGTTGCTGTCTCTTGCGGTCGAGTTAGATCTGAAGATTGATCATCTTGACGTAAAAACTGCCTTCCTGAATGGAAATTGAGTGAAGAGATCTACATGTCTCAGCCAGAAGGATTTATTAGACAAGGCAATGAGCATAAAGTCTACAAACTCAAGAAAGCCGTGTACGGGTTAAAACAAGCGTCTAGAGCTTGGTACGATAAGGTAAAAGAAGTTTTACTGGCAGATAACTTTACGCAGAGCAAGCACGAGAGCTGTATCTTCAGTCGCCGGGTGGGTAAGCATACCATTATCATTGCTCTCTACGTTGACGATTTTTTCGTGTTCTACGACTGCGACAAGCTTGCTGGCAAGCTGAAAATGTCGCTGAAGTCTCACTTCACTATAAAAGATTTAGGTGAGGTAAAACATATGCTAGGAATTAAGGTAGATCGCACTAGTAGTGAATTAAAGCTGAGTCAGAGAACGTATATCGAAAAGTTGCTTGAACGTTTCGGTATGAGTGACTGCAAAGTCGCGAAAACGCCCTTAGACGTAGGTCTGAAGTTTTCTGACAGTGTTAACTATGATAGTAGACTACCATATCAGGAGCTGATAGGCTGCTTGATGTATTTATCTGTGACCAGCAGACCAGACATTTCATTTGCTGTAAGTTTTCTTAGTCAGTTTAATACACGCCACTCAGCTGAACATTTTGCTGCAGCTAAGCGTGTATTACGTTACTTGAAAGGGACAATGAATTTAGGTCTACTGTACAGAAAAAGTAGTAAGCATGATAAGTTTCGTGTTTATGGTTTTACTGATGCTGATTGGGCTAATGGGGCGGATCGTAAATCATACACGGGCTATATGTTTAAGCTAGGTAGGAACGTCATTTCCTGGGGTTGTTACAAACAATCTTGTATCGCACTTTCGTCTACCGAGGCGGAGTACATTGCTTTGTCTGAAGCGGCAAAAGAAGCGGTATACGTCCGTGCGCTACTTACTGAAATTACAGGGCATAGTAATGCTGTAACTCTGTATAGTGATAACCAGTCTGCGGCAAAACTTGCCACTAATCCGGTCTTTCACAAGCGTTCTAAACACGTGGACATTAGGTATCACTATATACGTGAGGCGGTTGATAATAAAGTCATTCAACTGACTTATCGACACCTCCTACGTATACTGGTACAAGTGCATAATCATAAATTTACAGGAGAGCTGTTCAAAGGTTCCAAAACCTGTAACTTTCTCATTTGATGATATAACTTTTTCAAAATTTTGCATTGGTTCCAAAGAAAATATTTGCTTCTACCTGTATTCATGGAATTTTGAAATTTTTTATAGTTTTTGAGAAAATTGCAGATACACTACTATACGCGTATTTTACATCTTGTAGTTGTGCGGTATACTGAGCTAATTACCACTTGCTCCAGTATACGGCGTAATGCGTAGATTACTGATCTAACGATATTTTTATATTGTATATGAATTTTTAGATTAAATACTTATATGGCTTGCAATGAACAAATAAAACAGATGCTCTTTTACCTTCATCTATTGATTTATAAACGTTTTTATCACTTGCATCAATATACGCTAACATTAGCATGCCACTTGTACCAATATACCGCTAGTAATGTTTTAAACGTGCTATACAAAATACAGAAATATACCTTTATAAAAAACCTCACTTGAAATATAAATGGTTTTATTAAGAAAAGTAATTGTATTAAGTGCTTTAAATTAATGGAAGCACATTCAATGGATTCGTATTCCTGTTCAAATGTGTACTCGTTTTTTATTGTGAAAGGTTCCTCATGTGATACATATATCGCATCGCACCCATTTGTATCCACATAACGGTTTAGCTTTTTGTGCCTCTTCAGGGTCCGTACTCAAAGGGTATAAACGGAAACCCTACTTCTATATACTACTTCGCTCTCCGTCCGTCTGTCACCAGGCTGTATCTCATGAACCATGATAGTTAGACAGTTGAAATTTTCACAGATTATGTATAACTGTAGTCAATATAATATATATATAACAAAAAATAGAAGAGAATAAATATTTAAGGGGCCCCCATACAACAAATGTATCTTTTTGCCGGTTTTTTGCTAATCCTAATGAAGTTGTATAGATGGTATGGAACCCTTCGTGCGCGAGTCTGATTAGCACACTTTGCTTAAGCCAAGCTTTGACATGAAATATTGAGTCAAAGTCAAATATCTTTATTCAATTTAGATTGTAACAAGCACTTATGAATGTCAAAAAAATCTACCACCGGTTCGAAAAAACCTCTGTTGAGAAGAGTCTGACAATAAACCTAGGTATATTTTGTAAACAGATTTACAATCATATTTTAGTGATATCTATACATCACAAGTATTTAGCACAACTACATATTTAAAACAGTTCTCAATTCGCTATTTGGAGTAAGCACTCGCCAATGCGGATCGGAATTATTTCCAAATTTCCCTATCCATGATATAATCAATAATTTTAATAATACGCCTTATATATTAATGTCTTCTTGACAATAGATTTAAATTGTCTGTTTCTGAGTCTTGGGAAACTTCTATAACTTCATACGGTTTACCCGTTTTCGCCATATACATAGCCAGGTACCATTTCTTAGGTGTGTATAAAAAAATGTGGGGTTATTAAAAACCTGTACTATACTTTAAACCACATTAGGGCTACTAATTACTAATATGATCCAAGTAGAAAAATACTGTGATTCGAAAAAAAAAAGTTTTGCATGGAAGTGGAGTCGCAAGAAGACTTTCTAATTTCGATGTTTCCCACTTATATCGTATTAGTAATCAGTAGCCCTAATATGGGTTACAGTATAGTACAGGATTTTTTTTATCAACCTGTAGGTATATTGAAATTTACTGTTCTCATTTTAATTAAAGCATGCATGCCTTCGCCTTCTTTTTGGGATGCTCAACTACCAGAATGCAATGTAATACTGCAATGATATATTTATAGCACGCGTACATGTAGGTATAGCCGAGGAAACTGAATCACGTACTGGTACTGGGGTGGAACCGTTGTACTACCAATGTTATGTTGACATCCCATACATTTGCCAAAGAAATCATAGCGAATAGATCACGAAAAGGATCATCAGAGACGAACAACAGAGATCAACAGAGATCACGGAGAGGATCAAAGGATCAGCACATTGGATTTAGTTTCCATGACTGTCTATGAGAAATACGGCTATTGTGGTCTTGCCCTCCGCAATTGTCAGACCAAAACATGTTTTTTTTTATATATACTATCAAATTATGTGTTCGTAGAACAGTTAAACGGTCCGCACGCAGCGACGGCTAGCGCGTACACTGAGGCAACTGCCAGTTACACTGGACTTCCCGGCCCGCGACAATATCGGTGCCGCGTATAGTGGTGCATGTCGGTTGCCTCAGTATACGTTGTACCGATTAGCAAAACGGTGTTAGATGCATTCATATACGTCACTTTATTTCCAAAACTAATAGGAATATCCGTGCAATTTTTTTGTGGTAGGTAAATAAGGAAATATTAATCACAAAATTGCAAAAAACTAAAAATCAGAAATTTGTCACTTGTACCAGTATACGTAGGAGGTATCGTTATATGCCTACCGAACAAATGACTGCTGATGTGCTAACGAAGGCACTGCCGAATTGTAAGCATCAGTCGTTTGTTAAAGGCATGCTTGAAGTGTTGTAGGTTTCATTATACATGGAATCTAAACTTATTGTAATCCTGGCCGACTCCATGTTCTTGCTGTTTTTATACAGATTTGTATTGACATTGATTTTGATTGTCATTCACTCTTGTTTTTCTTGTGTTGTGATGGAATAAACTCTGCTTATATATTTTACTTAAATATGTGTTTAAATCCAGTTCTACAATAGGTTCAGAAGGCTGAGGCCCATTAGCCCTCGATGTAAGGTTTTATTTAAAGCAGGCAAGATACTTAACTGCCACTAAGAAAGTAGGTTATATAAGATTCAACAGCAAAGATCATTTGTAAAGCAATATTATCCGGGCTGCTATAAAAAAAACCTAACATCGAAGGCTAAGGCGGGAGCTACGCTCCGCTTCGCTCCCGCCTTAGCCTTCTGAACCTAACCTATCCAAGTCGCTTTTACCCCAAACCGTCTTGCTCGCTCGCTTCGCTCGCTCGCACATATCAAACTTTTTTTTACTTTCGGTATTTTGTACATTCGGTATTCTGAATTTCGATTTGTTAAGTGTCGATATTTCGACTGTAGGTAATATGATTTTTCGGTATTATAATACATACCCCATTTTCGGGATTTTGTACTTTCGGTCATTTAAAAATAGATATTTCGACCTTCGGTGTATCGGTTGTCGGTATTTTGTACATTCGGTATTCTGAATTTCGATGTGTTATGCGTCGACATTTCAACTGTAGGTATTATGATTTGTCGGTCTTATAATACATACCCCTAGCACCAGTAGTTTTGGCTATGCATTGTCTGTCAGTCAGCCAGTCATGGTACTGTTCAGGTAGAGTTAGGTATAGAATTATAAGTAAATCAACCTTGAAGTTGAATTCACTTTTTGCTATCCCGCGGGAATTTTATGTTTTTCCGGAGAAAAGTAGCGTATGCCAATCAGGGATAATGTAGCTCCCAATTGGTAAAATATCTTTTTAAATCAACCCCAATGATGAATTTACTTACGTCGATCCTGCGGGAATTTTGCATTCTTCGGTAGAAAAGCAGCCTATGTCAATCAGAGATAATGCAGATTACTATTAGTGAAAGAATTTTAAAAATCAGCTCCGAATTTAGATTGTCTTACTTACTTCTATGTACCTACCTATCCTGCGGGAATTTTGTATTTTCCCAAAGAAGAGTAATCTATACCAATCAGCAATAGTGCAGCTTTATATTAGTGGAAGAATTTTTAATATCAGCTCTGAAGTTGAATTCAGTTTTGTCTATCCCATGGGAATTTTGGATTTTCCAAAAATAAAGTGGCCTATGTCAATCGAGGATAGTCAATTATATCATATGAAAGAATTTTTAAAAGCAGTGCCAAAGTTGAATTTACTTATTTCTATCCCGCGGGAATTTTTCATTTACCTGGAAAAACGTATGCTATGTCAATCAGGAATACTTTTTAAAATCATCTCCGAAGTTTCATTCAGTTTTTTCTATCCCATGGGAATTTTGTAATTTCCCGAAGAAAAAGTAGCTTTTGTCATTTGGAGATAGTCATATCACATAATATGTAAGAATTTTTAAATCAGCTCCGAAATGAATTAATTTATTTCTATCCCGCGGGAATTTTGCACTATCCCGGATAAAAAGTAACATATGACAATCAAGAATAGTGTAGCTTACTAACGGTGAAAGAATTTTTAAAATCGGCTTAGTAGTTTCAGAGATTCGACTACAAACAAAGAAGCGAAAAAAGTTTAGATATTTCCCTATCCCGTGAGAATTTCGAAAAATCCTTTCTTAGTGCGCGTCTACATCTATTAAGAAATATATATTCCAAATTTCAAGTTTCTAGCCCCAGCGGTTTGGGCTGTGCGTTGATCTATAAGTCAGTCAGTCAGTCAGTCAGTCAGTCAGTTTCTTCTTTTATACTTATATATAGATATAGACTAGCTTTAGCCCGCGGCTTCGCTCGCGTTAAATTTGGGGTAACATACATTTACTTTTTATCATATTTCTTTCGTGTTTTGGTTGATTTTTCGGAGGATTGCATGGAAATACAAATACAGACAGACGTTTTTTTAGACAAAGGGTGTAAATTTTAGAATTCAAATATCAACCTACATACGTAATTAATCATAACCAACTTTGAAACCCTGTTTCGCTGATTCGGGGGTGGAATTTTAGAAAACGTTAAAGTACTACGCATTTCTTTTGCCCGCGACTTTATACACGATATAGGATGTTATCCCTAGAAATTTTAAAGTTCCCGCGGGACATGAACAACTGTTATGATCTATTTGAATATTCTTAATTGTCGATGAGAGACACATTGTAGCTTTCTATTATTGAATGAATTTTGAAAATCTGGCCCGAAATTGAATTCACTTATATATTGTAAAATTTCGTATCTGTGCTATCACCCTTGAGGGGTTTCGTCATCAGCAGACGACCCTGGCTGCAGCCTCCGGTGGTGTATTCATATAAACGCATTGTTATTGAAATTTAACAATCATGTAGTCTTTGGTGTGTTATCAACTTTTGAGGAGTTCCCTTCTACGGGGACGATCCTGGCCAGGATAAGCAGGATGTCACTGCTAAATTATTGTATTGTAACTAGATTTACATCAGTTTGCCAAATCTCCAGTCACTAGTTTTATTAGTTTAGCTTGTGCTTTTTCTGTTTCAGTTGGTATATAAAATCCTCTTTATTCGTTTTATCCCGTGGGAATTTCGAAAAACCCTGAAAATTGTTTTAGCTGTTAGTATTACCTACTTGCATGCCGATTTTGGAATCTCTAATATTTATAATAACGGAGTTAGAGCCACTTTTAAGCGAAAATATAAATTCCATTTATTCCCTATCCCGTGGGAATTTTGACAAAAACCTGAAATAATTTTTAGCTGTTAGTATTACCAACTTGCATGCCAAATGTAAAGTCTCTAATAAATATGGTGACGGAAAGAGGGTCATTTATTGGAAGTGAAAATAAAATTCCCATTTATTCTCTATCCCGTGGGAATTTCGAAAAACCCTGAAAACTGTTTTTAGCTGTTAGTATTACCTACTTGCATGCCAAATTTGGAGTCTCTTATATTTATAATAACGGAGTTAGGGCCACTTTTAAGCGAAAATATAAATCCCGTTTATTCCCTATCCCGTGGGAATTTTGACAAAACTTGAAATATTTTTGTTAGCTGTTAGTATTACCTACTTGCATGCCAAATGTAAAGTCTCTAATAAATATAGTAACTGAAAGAGGGTCATTTATTGGAAGTAAAAATACAAATCCCATTTATTCACTATCCCGTGGGAATTTCGAAAAATCCGGAAAACTGTTTTTAGCTGTTAGTATTACCTACTTGCATGCCAAATGTGCAGTTTCTAATAATTATATTCACAGAAATAAGGCCACTTTGAAGTGAAAATATAAATCCCATTTATTTCCTATCACGTGGGAATTTAGAAAAATCCTTTCTTAGTGGACGTCTACATCTACTAAGGAATATATATTCCAAATTTCAAGTTTCTAGGCCCAGCGGTTTGGGCTGTGCATTGATCTATAAGTCAGTCAGTCAGTCAGTCAGTTTCTTCTTTTTATATATATTCGTCGCTCGGCAGGCAAAAGTACTAAAGCGACACTTTGGCTAAAATGAGTTATGCATATCACCAGAATCAGCGAATTTTTCTGCATCAAACTGTCTAGGTTTCAAAGTGATTGGAGCAAAATTTAACTTTTTTTGGCGCTTTAGTCTTTCAAAAACGCTTAAATTTGGGAAGCAAATCACTTAATGCAGCATCACTTTCATTATTTTCATTTTAGTACTGTTACCTTTTTGCCATTTTAAGATTTACTGTCGTTCAGTCTTTTGCCATTTTTCTAGTTTACAAATGTTGGTCGTTTAGTATTTTGTGCAAAAAAAAGAAAATACCTTTGTCACTTTAGTAATTATGCCCTCCTTGAGTTGAAGTTTTATACACCTTTAGTCGTTTGGTTGTATTGATAAGAATTCATTTATAAGAATTTAGCTATTTGTTCTTAAAACTAAAACATACGTTTGGCATTTTAGCCATTTTAACATATACAAAAGCATACAATTCAAATAGGATTAGCAAAAAAACTTCACGAAATATTATAGATTTGGTGAAATTAGTCATTACCATTGACCTTTATCGTGTATTAAAAAGCGTTTAGTATATATACGTAGTAAAATATCATTGCAATTCGATGTTAGAATATCATATTTTCTTAAGATTTATAACTTAATTTATAAATTATAATGAGTATTATTCCTTAAAACTTAAAGTTCTTTTTATGTTGCCAAAGGATAAAGAAAATAGTATGTATGTCTGTACTCTTTATTTTACAAAAGAAAAGAAACACAACACAATTGACAAACTTTGAGATACTTGTGCAAAGGCGGACTTATCCCTTTAAGGGATCTCTACCAGTCAACCTCAATAGTAAATCTATTTCAAAATTCAAAAATTATAATTTGATCGCTACGGTTCTTTGCATCAAATAAAATGATGTTCGGCCCTATTTGAAATTTAGAGTAAGAAGTTTTAATTTGTTTTTATAATGTTACATAAATAGCTTAAGTTTAGTCCAGTAGGCCCCTCGAGTTGTCCCTGGCGCAAAGGTAGCCATCAAACTGGCCGCTTTACCACGTTGAATGGCGATAGACAATCTTTGCACCAGGGTACGAACCCGCGCGGGCGTGAGACCCCCTTCCCGTAATTCGACGTCCCACTTCCCGAATGTAAACAATAGCCGAATAATTCTCCCGTTTTTTGACCGCAAAATCCACCGCGGATTGCCGCGGAGTGTTCAGCTGAGGTGCAAGGCGGCGAAAGTACTGACGCACGTAACGTCCGACAGCAAACACTTCCCGTTCTGCCATGGCACTAAAGTTAAGCCATCTGGCCTTTTGCTGTCGGTTCGACAGAGGACCGGAGGCTCCAGAACGCAGAGGATGTTGGCGGATATTAAAGCCCTCTTCAGTATGTCAAAGAGAGCGTAGCGGCGCGGAAATTTTCCTGAACACCGACGAGAACTCAACGCGTGAAATGGCCAGGGTGCGTACCGGTGGCTTAGGTTTTATACAACTTTAGATATATTATTCTACTCTCTATCTACACGATTATACTACTAAATACTTAATATTTTTAAAGCATAATATTGTGAAATTATGTGTTATTTGTATACCGACCATCTTAAGTCCTGATGGCCATTTGCTTCCACCATGGAGCCGCAGATGCATTTATGAGGCACACAAACATCGCAGCCCAGGCGGAGAGCTACTGCCACCCACAATGAGCCGTTGTCCAGAAGTATTCCCAAATGAGGAGCAAGCAAAGCCCATAACCACGCTCCCGCTTTGATTTTTGATACCGACTTCAGCCTGGCTAAATCCACTCTAGTGGCACACCCACCCACAAGTGCCAGAGCGTCTCTAGCCCCCACGACATCCCAAACTCGTTATATCAGCGGAGCCCGGAGGCAGCGAGCCGCCATTCGCCTGCACCATGCACAGACGGAATGGTAACCCCATCTTCATGAGATTTTTAATTTTAAGAGACAAGGCCACTATAATAACTCCATGTACTGATGTGAGGAAGACTGGCAAACCCACATTCTCCACACGCCGCAAACTGAGACCAAACTTGAACATTGGACTTGGTTGAATTTAGTAGTAACGGGCAGGCTTCCTCCAGGTCGCATTCTGTCCTTAAGACTATCGAGTCCAAAGTATATGAGGGTGTGTGGGGGGCCGTTCGCGTGTTAATGTCAGATGACTCGGTAGCACCTCCGGGTCTTGAGACGCTTGTGTTCTTGCGTACGAAGCATCCTCCCGCGTCCCGCACGTTAACTTTCCCTCGAGAGCCGGATCGGTCCATTCAAGCCTTGCCGGTAAACTTGGAGGATGTGGTGCGAGCACTAGGGTCATTCCATAATGGGTCAGCCGTGAGCTTAGACGGAATTCGACCAGCTCATTTTCAGCTGGTTTGGCACACTGAGGGGTGTGAGGTCGCGATCCACAACACGCACTTTCGTCACGGAACCCGGAAATCCTGACTGTGTCGTCTTGAAGTAGGATCTCAAGAACGCGTTCAATACTGGCGAGAGGGATGTTCTTGGGCGAGGTGAAAAAATACATTCCCACCCTGTACCTTTTTTACACCAGGTCTATCATTCTCCTTCTAACCTTGTCTACGGCGATTTTTACCCTCTTGTTCTTCTATTTTCCAAGAGGCCATTTCTAGTGCACTAGAGACCAGGAAGCGTCTATTTTGCTCGCCCAGGAACGTTTGAAGAGTATTAATACCCATCTCATCTTGACTCTGTTACGAATGTGTTTCGCAGTTCCAAAAATAACCAATTTTTTGGAAACCACTCCAATGGTTGTGTTCGGGTAAAACTTCTTCTTTTGACGTCACACTTGAGAGATACAAAGGAGACTGTATTGAACGTGTCCCTTGCGGATGAGCAATGAGTCCAAGCGTCCTTGCCCATATGTAACGGTGGTCTCGGTTTGCGGCGTGCGGCGGATGTGGGCTTGCCAGCGTTCCTCGGATCGGCACATGGAGTTGGTGGCCATTTCGTATGTGGATGATGCACTGGCGAATGAGACTGGCGTCACTGCACGGGGCTCCGCAGATACAATGAGTTTGGATGACGAGGGGCTAGGGACGCTCTGGCACGGCCTATGAGTGTAACCACTGGGTGGGTTTGGCCAGGCTGAAGTCGGCATCAAAAGTCAAAGCGCGAACGTCGTTATAGGCTTTGCCTGTTCCTTATTTGGGAACACCTTGGACAACGACTCATTGCGGGTGGCAGTAGCTCTCCGCCTGTTTTGTTTGTATGCCTCATAAATGCAGCTGCGGCTCCATGGTGGAACCGAATGGCCATCAGGGTGTGTTATGACCAGTATAACAACTTTAGATATAATATCACATACATTATACCATCAATCAGGCCTACGCGTCTGTTCCAGACGAATTTTGGCGTGTTGCCTGTGCACAACGTCTTTGGTGGCTGACTAGACCGATGCGAGAGCGACATGTTCGTCCACATCTCTGACAAGAGAAGTCTGCGGATGTTGGTGCAGAACGGCCTTGGTTTCGTTTCTGTCTCTTGTCAGCAAGCAAGTGCATTGAGCCAGGCAAGCCTTCATCACAATACTTGCGGCCCTCCAACACACGTCTGCGCCAATCAGTGCATTTTTCCGCCAGCTTTTCTCAGTCTAGGTGGTCAATTTTGAAGACGGCCATGTCTCACTTAGCGCAGTCCTTAAATCTCAGCAAAGGTCTCACGACGTTTCATTTGATTATACCATAGTACTGTTAGTGGCTGTTTCACCATCCATTGATTAGCGTTAACCGCCGTTAAATGTGATGCCGTCTCTGTCTATTCCTACAAAACAAATAGAGACGGCATCACACCTAACCGCCAGTTAACACTAATCAATGGATGGTGAAACAGCCCCTTAGTATATTATAGTTGGTATATTACAAGTCCATGATATCGGATAGTTAGATCATGAGAATATAACAAATGTTGTTGTACCAATAGTGCATTATATTTCTTAATCGTTATATAGACCAATAATATATCTAAAGTTGCTATAGCAACCATGACGCATCAGTTTGTTACTCAGGTTTCTTACTTATTAGGTACTAATAAGTACTATAATGTTGAATGAATGAATGAATGATTTATTTGTATAAAATAGAAAAAAAATGTTCTGAAACTTTTGTTGAAATGCTAATTAAAGTTATTACCTACAGAATAAATTAAGGTATTTTACGTATTATTTCATCCTTAAACCTAAGCGTATGCTTTGTATATACACCAAAAATACTAGGACATGATAATAATAAAAATACCTCAAAAAATAATAGTGAAAAAAAACCTTTTGCATTTAGTTAGAAATCAGATGGTGCCTTTTGATTAATAACCTTATAACATTAACAAAAGTCTAGTGTTAGTAACAGTTAACGTTAAGTTATTGAAATTTTAGCATAGATGATTAATATTTATTATTATTAATGAATATTATTTATATAATTTCTGTTCAGTAGGTACTTTGGAATATATTTTCCCTTGCGATTTGGTAAATCAGCATTACGAACAGTTTGATAAGAAAAAAATGTGTGTAGTTAGTAAAAACATACTAAATTTATTGAGACGTAAAATCACATTAGTTAATTTGAAATATGACGTTTGAGGTAAATTTTTACGTTTAGTCTTTTTGCCTGATTGCATTTGCTCGATGACTCGGGGACAACTTACTAAAGCGACACTTATCTCCTAAACCAGTGGATTTTGCTATGAATTATTAAGACCTTATATGTCTATTAAATTATGTGTCATATATTCCTGGAAATTTCAAAATTGGTTGTCTGGTTCAAAAGTTATGATTTTTTTTCGTAAAAAAAAACTTTAAATCGCTCTCCTGTAAAGTTGACGAAGTGTCGCTTTAGTACTTTTGCCTGCCGAGCGACGATATAAAGATTATAGATTTACATCTCAAATTTTCAAGCGCCTTAGAAATTTATACGTTTTGATTAAATTTTAGACAATAATAATAATAGGGCAGGTTTTCAAATGTGAGTACTAAAGTCACTAGATATAATATTTTTGAAGACTATATTACAGTAAACTGAACTTAATTTTCCTGATATGTCTGGCATTTTAAGGTTATTATTTGTAAACAAAAATGGCGTTATTATCAGTAACTCTTAATCTCCGATATCTCTATTGCATCGATAGTATGTATATAGCAGCGATTTTAAACACTTAAAATGATTATTAACACCTTTCAATGGAGTTTAGTTCTGTATGAGTTAAAAAAGACGTATCAAAACCTAATTTCCAACTTTTAGCTTCAAGTATAATTC
Organism: Choristoneura fumiferana; assembly: GCF_025370935.1. Taxonomy (NCBI): domain Eukaryota; kingdom Metazoa; phylum Arthropoda; class Insecta; order Lepidoptera; family Tortricidae; genus Choristoneura; species Choristoneura fumiferana. The sequence continues at coordinate 18,097,496 of NC_133472.1, forward strand.
ATGCTAAACAGCTTTTGGTCACATAATACTAGGGCCTCTTACATATGAAACATCTTAAACGGGCTTAAAGAGTAAGTAACGTTCACACCAAACGTTCTTAAAGAACTTGAAGCTCTTAAAGGGCTGTACCTTCAATTTCTTTTATAGCACCTTAAACGCTAAAACAGCTACACAGTGTTTCAACGGGGGTACCTTAACTCCGTTATATCGCTCTCTTATTGGGAGTTATTAGAACTACCATATAACTTTGTGTAGCTTTAGGATTGACCTACGGCTTAGTTAACACTATGGGCGACATTTAACACTTGAAGGTAAACATAACACTCATACAGAGCGACAGCGTTAAGACGCGTTAGTAGGTACTTAGACACTCCAAAGAGCACTCAGTGATAAAATCACCCTAAAGCGGGCAACTACA